>NC_141999.1:213902-501784 GCF_049901715.1 Pseudonaja textilis
ATCATCCTGTTTACCTACAGATCAATTGGTCATTCAGAAAATATGTGACTGCGCAGAAATGGGCAATTTTAACCATAGCTCTTAAAAATAAAGAGTCTTCAGCATTTGATAATAATTGGAATGCGTGGTATAATTGGTTATATCAGAGATAAACTGTTCAATGAATAATGGGTAATTTAAGCATAGATAGTGATAAGATGTGTATATTTAAAGTAAGGTAGGAGAATTGGATCTTGCAGACTGTCAAAAGAATATCTGTCTGGTTTTAACGTATTTTCTTTTTCTTCCGTCTCTTTGTTTTTTTTTCTCTCTTTTATACTTCTTTTTCTCCTTTTTCGGTCGCAAGACCGAGCGTTATTTTTTTCCTCTCTCTTTCTCTTCTTTCTTTCTTCTTTTTCTCTCTCTGTTGCATATGTAATGTTGTTATGTTATTTTTTAATTGTAAATTCAATAAAATTTATATATATATAAAAAAAAGAAATAGAGATTTGGAACTATGAGAAACAACAAGAAACGCCTGCAGAACAAGAAGATTGGGACAAAGAAGAAGCCATCTTTAATAAACAAGTAATTTTATGTGGGGAAAAAAAAGGAAAGGGGGGAAAGATAATGAAAAGTTTAAGATTTGGAAAAACAACCCCCCCAAAAAATTGTTTGAAAAATAAGTATAAAATTAGAAAGCAACAGAAGAGGGAAATGCAGAAGAGAGAATTAGAAGTAGAGAGACAAGGAGGTAAGAATGGGAGGGAGAAGAAGAGAGGGAAGAAAGAAAGGGAAAGAAGTTATAAAGGACAGAAACAAGATATAGAGAAACAGGGCCTATTTAGAGATAATGGGTGAAAATCTAATTGAAAAAGGGATTCTGCAAAGGTACATAAGATAGTATTGATATATTAGAAATAGAAATAATTTCAGAAAATATGAAACAATGTATGATCAAAATGATGGATAAAATAGTTATTATAATTTAGTGGAATGTTTGTTAATAAATAAATGTAATAAAATGAATATTTAATGATTTATAAAACATAAGTGAAGAGAAATAGGGGAAAAATTAATTATGGAAAGATTATACATGTCCCCAAGGAAGTATGATATTTAATTGAAAAGAAATGTTAAAGATGTTAAGACTTTAATGAATATTAATGCTAGAACTGAATTGGAAAGGAATGAGGGTTTTAATTACATATATTTATAATCCTTTTTTAAAAAGAATATAGTATGTATTTTAAGAATGTACCAAGCAGAATTCGATTGGAAGTTATGTATTATTTATTATATTGAATGTTATAACCTTAAGGTATACATTGAAGTTTAAATAAGAGTTGAATGGATAAAATTAAAAGTTATAAAGGTGTCATAGTCCAATTAGTAACTACAGGAGAAAATTTGTTTAATGAGAAAAGATAATATGAAATTGAAACAGGACAGACAAAAGTATAAACATAATGATTTGAATTGAGATGAGATAATCAAAATAAAGTTGAGAAAATTAAAAGAGGGGAAAAACTATATAGAAAATGCAAAATAGTAATAAAATATGGAATAGAACACAAAAATGAGCATGAAATTGAGTTTGTGTCTGTATAAAGAAGTGTAACCCGGGACCATGCTATTTTTAAAAAAGATGTTTTACTTGTATTTTGTGTGTGTGAAAACCCAAATAAAACTTTAAAAAAAAAAGAACCGATAATTGCTTGGGGGAAAAATTTTGGATATGGGATTGATTTAGAGAAACGGCAAAAATTATGGTCTCAAAATTATAAAATGACAATGTCAACTGCATATAAAGAAAATTTGTATAAGATGTTTTGCAGGTGGCAACTACCCCCATCGAGAATTGTGAGAATGTTTAAGAACAAATTGGATAAATGTTGGAAATGTCATCAGATACCTGGTTCATATTACCATATGTGGTGGACATGCTTGGATGCAAAAAGATATTGGATTAAAATCCACACATGGTTGGAAAAAATGATAAAACAGCACACAGATTTTAAACCAGAGATCTTTTTATTGGGAATTATACTGGAAATATACAATAAAGAGCTGAAATATTTGATTGCAAATGTCCTGACAGCGGCTAGAATTGTATTTGCTAAGAATTGGAAAAATGAAAAAACACTATACAGGAGGAAGTTTTTAAGAAAATTATGGATTATGCTGAAATGAGTAAATTGACATTTGAAATTAGAGAGCAAGAAGATAAGCAATTTTATATGATATGGGATTTGTTTTATCAATGGTTAGACAAAAAGACACGGTAATGTAATAGATTAGATAATTTTGTAATAGAAGTTCAATAGATTGATATAAAATATAGATATATATATATAACCATTGGATGAAAGTACAATATACATTTCAAAATAAAATTTGGGATATCTCATATAAAAAGATGGAATAAATAGTTTAGTCATGGATGATTAATAACTGATAAATATATAAGCATATGTTAGTTTGACAATGTGAAAATCTATATGAACTGTAAGTAATGACTATGAAAGGATAGCACAAAAGATTTGTAACCAATGGACAGATGTATGTATATAAAATGGAAGATGGTTTTATGTTTTTATGTTTTGTTTGTATATGTTTGTCTTAAAAATAAAAACTTGTATAAAAAAAAAAGAATAGCAGAGCATTCCATTTTAGTTTATCCTGTGGATTCTCCGGGCAGCATACTAAGGACTGGATCTTGGTCATGGCATTGCCAGCTCCCCTGGCTCCATCTTCTGCTTGTGCTCCAGGCAGGCAAAGGGGCAGGTTAGGATCGGGTGAGGGAGAAAGGACATGTTAATTCTAGCTTTCCTGCCTTGTGAAATGAATATTCATGATTGAAGCAATCTGTACTAGCCAGACTCTCTTGTCACCTTCTCTCTCACCCACTCCTCCCAACACGAAACATTAGTTCTGCTTGATTCTATATTTAATGTGGAACTATTTTAGCCATTTTAGTTAAAATGTGTATTGGAGAAAAAAGCTCAAGAGAGGCAGAAGTCTGTGTCAGGTAGTGCATGCAAAGCCATGTGGGTTGGGGGCAGAGAAAACAACACCCCTGCCCCAGACCCCTCCCCCTTGCCTCTCTCCTGATGAGGTCCCCACAGGACTTGGGGTCGGGGAGGAGGGAGTTGAGGGTGTGGATGAAAAGAGGATGCAAAATATGCATCAAAATATGATGCAAGTAAAGAAAAGATCCCTTTTCTTTGTGCCATTGAGTTTATTGTGCAATGGTTTCTCTTCCTCCTCCTCCTCCTCCTCATCTTCATTTTCGTCTTCGTCTTCTTCTTCCTTCTTGTGCAAAGGCTCTGTCTTTCAAGAGACATCAGGAAAACTATAATCCCCACACAATGATTATTAACTGTTACTTTTTGTAGATAGTAAGAAAGATGATCCTGATGGAAGTATGAAGGTTACATTGCTGATGCAGGAAGGACTAGAACATCCCACAAGTCCAGAACATCCAGACAATGTTCTGAAGTTCATTCTTCAACATAGTGACTAAATTAGTAGACCAGGGAAATGCTGTGGACATTGCATACTTAGACTTCAGCAAAGCGTTTGACAAAGCAGACCACAACCTACTTCTTAGTTAGCTAGGAAAATGTGGGATAGATAGAATCACCACCAGATAGATTCACAACTGGCTGACAAGCCATAAGCAGTGAATCATCCTTAATGTACTACATGGAAAAAAGTAAGCAGTGGAGTGCCGCAAGGTTCCGTCTTAGGCCCAATACTCTTCAATATCTTCATAAACTACTTAAATGAGGGAATAGAAGGGGAACTTACCAAATTTGCAGATGATACTGTCAGGAATAACTAATACCCAAGAAGATAGGCTCAAGATCCAGATGGATCTTGGCAGCCTTGAACCCTGGGCCCTATCTAACAAAATGAAATTCAATGTAGAGAAAAGTAAAGTCTTACACTTAGGCATGAAAAACCCAAAGTACACATATAGACTGGGTGAAACCAGGCTTAACAGCAGTAACTAGGAAAGGAATCTTGGAGTCTTAGTGGACAACCAATTAAATATGAGCCAGCAGTGTGCAGCAGCAGCCAAAACAGTGAGTGCAACTGATCAAGGAGAGATTCAACCAGGAAATAAGGAGGGATTTTCTGACAGTGAGAACAATCAACCAATGGAAGAGAAGTTGTCTTTGGAAGTTTGTAAGAGCTTCATCACAGGAGGTTTTCAAGAAGAGACTGGACTGCCATCTGTCAGAAATGGTGTAGAGTCTCCTGCA
This sequence comes from Pseudonaja textilis, assembly GCF_049901715.1. NCBI lineage: Eukaryota > Metazoa > Chordata > Lepidosauria > Squamata > Elapidae > Pseudonaja > Pseudonaja textilis. The sequence continues at coordinate 218,153 of NC_141999.1, forward strand.
AGCTGGCTGAGGAATTCTGGGAGTTGAAGTTCACAAGTCTTAAAGTTTATTTTATTTATTTATTTGATTTGTCAATCGCTTACAAGATAACAGGTATAAGTATAAACATAGTTTTGAATACATGAGATGGATACGTATAAGAAGAATAAAAAGAAACAATAGGACAGGGATGGTAGGCACATTGGTGCGCTTATGCACGTCCCCTACAGACCTCTTAGGAAAGGGGTGAGGTCAATAGTAGACAGTCTAAGGTTAAACTTTTTGAGGTTTGAGGAAGAAACCACAGAGCCAGGTAGAATGTTCCAAACATTGACCGCTCTGTTGCTGAAGTTGTATTTTCTGCAATCAAGTTTGGTGCAGTTAACCTTGAGTTTGTATCTATTGTGTGTTCTTGTATTGTTATGATTGAAGCTGAAGTATTCATTTGCAATGTAGGTAGGACATTGCAATGTATAATTTTATATACTATATTTAGATCGGACCGAAGGTGGCGTAGTTCTAGGTTTTCTAGGTCTAGAGTTTCAAGTCTGGTGGTATAAGGTATTCTGCAGTGAATAGAGGAGTGGAAAACTCTTCTTGTGAAATATTTCTGGACTTTTTCAATTGTGTTAATATTAGATACATGATATGGGTTCCAGACTGATGAGCTTTATTCAAGTATAGGTCTAGCAAATGTTTTGTATGCTCTAGTTAGTAGTGTGATATTAGCAGAGAAGAAGCTATGTAGGATTAGATCAGTGGTCAGGGAACAGGGGTAAATTACCCCAAATGGGGTAAAAGTGAAAATCTGGGGGTAATGAGGAGGTTGCGCTGGCCAATGGCGGAACTATCGGCATAGCAGCAGTTATTAAAACACCCTTGAGGCAAATTTATCCCCTCCACCCCACCCTTGTTTCCTGGGTCGGAAATGACTCCAGGCTAGATTCTGCAAGAGCCGCGCCGCCCGTTTTTTAGGGGAAGGCGAGCTTCTGGCATAGGGCAGAGCATTTTGGGAAAAGGGACGCTTTCCCAGCGCTGCGATGACCGCACGCTTTTCGCGCAGTTTGTGTCACCGTGGCTCCCAAATATCATCCTCCCTTCCCGCTTCCTCGCCCCCAGGCCCTGCCTGCCTGCCAACTAGCCAGCCAGCCCGGCTCCCTCCCGAAGCCTCTCATCACTGCCAGGCACACAGGAAGCGAAGAGGCACCTGCAACTGCCGCCTTGGCCCCGAGAAAATTCCCAGAAGCCCTAAATTTTTTGGGGGTAAGAGGTAAAAAAGTTCCCTGACCCTGGATTAGATTAACAACTCTTAATGCCTTTTTGGCTATGTAGTTACAGTGGGCTCTACAACTTAGATCATTAGAGATGAGTACTCCAAGGTTCTTGACAGAGTTTGGAGGCCCCTGGACTAGATGTTCCTCCCAACTCTGCTCAGTCTGAAGTGGCTGAGACAGACTTCTCTAATTAACTGAACTATAAGAAGGAGAAGAAGGAACAATAAAACCAGATCTGCAAGATTCCATTATTATAGGCAGTCTCAATAAAAGTAGTTGTTAGACATCCTGTGGAGTTGTTTTCATGATCTGGACTACCTAGAGTGACTGATCAATCTGGTGTTCGATTTAGATAACATCATCTCTATTTTATTATTAATTGTTTGCTTAGTAACTTCTAAATCTGTACTGCATTTATTACTTCTTCTAATGATTCTAAACACATTCTTGCTACAGTGCCATAATGTTATTCTGTTGCATTTTTATAAAACTAGCTATTTTTAACATGGATTCCAACTCTTCCACCCTTCCTATTGTCTCTGTTCCGCCGCAATGAATTGTAGCCTTCAGATATTATTTTCCAGTCATGGCAGGAGTTCTCCATGTTATGCCTTCAATTGTACTAGTCTTTCTGCGCTGTAAGGGTTATTGGGGCTCTTGCTTATTTCCCATTCTCATAACCTAAATATATAGACAATGAAAACTATGAATAAATTTCTTGATTTTTTTCATATTTTTAGTGGGTCCACAAGTTTAAATTCTCTCTGTTGGACTGCATGTATTACTCCACAGCCGGTTTCTTCAGCCCACTACAGTCCTCAATTTAAAGTGTTTTATCAAGCTCAACATGCTTCAAACAATTGTCTTTGAGGTAGAACCCTTCTCATGATATTGTTTTATTTTACTTACTGTATTTCTCAGGCTATTTGCAGGATCACCTTTTCCTACTTGCTTCCTGCCTGCTCTAGGAGGTCCAGCAAAAAGGGCCTGCTCTGGGTCACTTGACAGGCGTAGGAAGTAGAATTCCTATTTTCCCAAGATCTGGGTGATTTTAACTCTTTAGGCATCCTAACCAGCCTTAAGACATGTCTGTTTAGCTGATCAAGGAGCCAGAAGGTCAACAGGGGTCACAAAATTGGGGCTGTTGTAATTAAGATGGGCAGCCATATATAAATAAACAATAAACACTTTTGTATACATCTTCTGTTGTATTCCCTTTTTCTTTCTAGCTTTTCCCATCAAATGGAGAATAGGAAGAGGCACTACCTCAGATTCTTCTGTTCTTTCCTAAGATTCTGAAGCTCAAGTGATGCAGAGAGCATGGCCTTTGGGGCTATCATTTGTGCTGATATGGACAAGCAGGATGAGGTCTCAATCAGTTGTCTTGAAGAGCGTTGGCAGCTGTGCCATCCTATTTATGTTCCATGCTCCTGGGAGGCAGCATATTCCACAAAACCTCAGGTTCGGTCAATACGTTCTTCCCTCCTTCTTCTTCTGGCATGACAACAACTTAGTTCTGATGACCGCCAACTCTTTGCAGCTTCATGACAGCAGCTCACCAGGACTGCTTTTCATCAATGACTTCTATGAGCTCTTGTGAGCTCCAAATTGCCTTCTTCCTCCAAGGAACTCTGCAGTTATAAGTCCATCTTTCTCTCCACATTTCCTGAGAAGGGAAGATTGGAGACACATTTAAAATTATCCAAAACAGTAGCATTGAACTAAGATTTGTTGAAAGGGGGGGGCACATCGCTGCCTTTTCAATCATCATTCAAAAAGCACTGATTGATACCTCTCAGACACCAATTCTTAACATTAAGAACATGTCAGTTCCTAGAATAATTTGTGGACATTTCAATAAAGATTTTTGAAAGTTACCCTTGAAGAGAGATGAATGTTGCAGCTTTTGGCAAGATCAACTATACTCTGCTGTTGCTGCAAAGAAGACATAACAGCCTCAACAACCTGGGTGAAGCTTCCTGTGAAAATGGATCATCAATAGTGTAGATCTAGTAATAGCCTTTATTGTCATTGTACATTATGTATACAATGAAATTGGTTTAGCCTTTACTGGTGCAATCCCTATTGAAGCAATTGGGAAAAAAACCTCGTCATATGTTTCCATTTATACATGGAGTGATTGTGATGGTGTTTAGGAGACTGACAGCCCATAGGTAGGAGCTGTTTTTAAACCTGTTTGTCCTACTGGCAAATGGCAATGATGGGTACAAACCAGTTCATGGAAGAATTTGAATCCAGAGCCCTAGCTAATGCCACCCACAAACCTAAACTATGGTTAAGATACATCGATGACACATTTGTGATTTGGCCCCATGGAAAAGAAAACCTAAACAATTTCCTAACACACCTAAACAGCACACACCCCAAAATAAAGTTAACCATGGAAACGGAAACAAACAAACAACTACCATTCCTAGATGTGCTAATCTACAAAAAAAACAGATGGCACACTAGGACACACCATATACCAGAAGAAAACACACACCAACCGCTACCTCAGTGCCCAATCCCACCACCACCTAGCACAGATAAACTCCCTGGCCAAAACACTAATCACTAGAACCAAACGCCTGGCAGACAAGACACACATATGCACCCTGACTGAAGTACTGACAGCTAACAGCTTCCACAAAAGCAAAATCACCGGCTTGAGCCTGCTTTGTTGAGTGACACAGATGGGAGTCAGGAGGAAGAGGAGGACTTGGCTCTAAGATTTGAGCCTGCTTTGCTGGAAGTTTCGGAGTCGTCTTCCTCCCCAGACATTTCTGTTTTAAATTTGGTGCTAGCCTATGCTGTGCCAGAATGGTTTTTTCTTCATCCTGATTAGTTGGGAGTCTTGGTCTGTGCTTATTGGTCTTGGAGTTTGCTGTGTTCTGCTTGATTGGTGTTTCTAATATCTTCTGTCTGTTTTGTAGCTTTTTTTTTCTTGATTGGCTGGCAACATTGTGTTTCATGGATTGGGGGCTTTTAGCACAACTTGGCTTCGGGTGAATGGCCAGGTATCATTTATTAGGAAACTAAGTTTCATCTGGGTGGCTGGCTGGGGTGTGTTTGGGCTGGAGGTATTGGGGGGGGGGGGTCTGTTTGTGCCCAGGCGTTTGCCTGGCTTGTGGAGTGGAGATTTTTTTGTTTGTGAGTGCAGGCTTCCAGATAATTGACAGTCTGGTGGAGTCATCTCTTATTTTCCTGCTTTCAGGTTATTTTTCAATCTCCATGGCTTCTCTGATAATTCTATAGCTGCGGTTTTCTATAGTGGCTAGGGTTTTGGTGCCATTGAAGTTGATGCTATGACCTGTGGCTCTCATGTGTTGGACTAGTGAGGAGGTGTGTTTCATCCTAAGAAACCCCAAAGATAAAATTGATCTGGAAAACCAAGTCATATATGAAGTCCCCTGCACATCATGCCCTGCCACATACATTGGACAGACCAATAGAAGAATAAGTACCTGCCTTGATGAACACAAAAATGCAGTAAAAAGCTGGAACACACGTCCTCACTAGTCCAACACATGAAAGCCACAGGTCATAGCATCAACTTCAATGGCACCAAAACCCTAGCCACTATAGAAAACCCCAGGTTTGGCTCCAAAACCCAGAATGTTACATCACAGCCATCCACTCAGGATATCACATCATGGAACTCAGGAGGTCACACCACAAAATCTCAGGATGTTGCAACACAGCCAACGACCCAGGATGTCACAACAATAGAACTCAGAAGGTCATCACACAGCCCATTACCCAGGTCATTACAACACAAGAGGCTGATAGACTCACAGCCAGTACCTCAGCCATACAGGTTCTTAGGAAAAGTCAACCAATCTGCAAACATTGTTGAAACGTCACCAAGATACTCTCAATTTTACCCAGGAAAAGAACCAAACATGCCAAAAACTGCATACCTGTACCCATGAAAATCTACGAATATATAAATGAAAATATCTACAGACCCCTCACATCCTGGACATAAACTGTTTCAACTCCTTCCCTCAAAATGATGCTATAGGGCACAGCACATCAGAACAAGTAGACACAAGGACAGTTTTTTCCCAAATGCCATCACTCTGCTAAACAAATAATTCCCTCAACCCTGTCCAACTATTACAAAGTCTGCACTACTATTACTATTAATCTTCTCATCGCTCCTTATTGCCCCTTCCCCCCATTTGTGACTGTAGGACTGTAACTTTGTCACTTGTATCCATATGATTTATATTGACTGTTTCCTAGTAGAATTTGATTGCTTATTGTACCCTATCACTATATTCTATATACTATATACTATATACCCTATGACTACATAACATATGAGTATTATTAAGTGTTTGTACCTTATGATTCTTGATGAATGTATCTTTTCTTTTTATGTACACTGAGAGCATATGCACAAATTCCTTGTTTGTCCAATCACACTTGGCCAATAAAGAATTCTATTCTATTCTATTCTATTCTGTTCTGTTCTGTTCTGTTCTATTAATATACCTGTGGCTATAAAAAAATATTTATCAAATTATTTTCCAGAGCACCAGAAGGCAGGAGAAGAAACCATGGATGGAAACCAGTCAAGGAGAGAAGCAACCTGGCATTAATGAGACACTTCCTAACAGTGAGAACAATTAAGCAGTGGAAGAGCTTTTGCCTTCAGAAATCCTGGGCGCTCCATCACTGGAGGCTTTGAAGAAGAGAGTGGGCAACCATTTGTCTGAAATGGTACAGGGTCTCCTGCTTGAGCAGGGGTGGGGGGGGGGTTGGACTAGAAGACCACTAAGGTCCCTTCCAGTTCTACTGTGATTGAGTATAGAGTTAGTTACCAACTATCCACTATCCACTTGACTTTTACAGATAACATCTTCTTCCAAGATGCTCTCCTGGACAGCACCATTCTTTGCAATCTATGCAAGATTTCTTGATGAATCCAGCATTTTTCATTTTTCCACATTAGCACTATTAAATAATTCTAGTAATATTTATTTGTTTATTTTTATTTATTTGATTTGCCAATCACTTACAAGATAATAGGTATAAGAATAAACATAGTTATGAGTACATGAAATGGCTACATATAAGAAAAATAAAAGAAACAGTAGGACAGGAATGGTAGGCACATTGGTGCGCTAATGCACGCCCCCTACAGACCTCTTAGGAAAGGGGTGAGGTCGATAGTAGACAGTCTAAGGTTAACGATTTTGGGGTTTGGGGAAGAAACCACAGAGTCAGGTAGAGTATTCTAGACATTGACCACTCTATTGCTGAAGTCGCATTTCCTGCAATCAAGTTTGGTGCGGTTTTACCTTGAGTTTGTATCTATTGTGTGCTCTTGTATTGTTATGGTTGAAGCTGAAGTATTCATTGATAGGTAGGACATTGCAATTTATGATTTTATATACTATACTTAGACTGGACCGAAGGCGGCGTAGTTTTCTAGGTCTACAATTTCAAGTCTAGTGGCATAAGGTATTCTGCAACCAGTAGAGGAGCGGCGAACTCTTCTTGTGAAATATTTCTGGACTTTCTCAACTGTGTTAATATCAGATACATAATGTGGGTTCCAGACTGATGAGCTGTATTCAAGTATTGATCTAGCAAATGTTTTGTATGCTCTAGTTAGTAGTGTGATATTACCAGAGAAAAAGCTACGTAGGATTAGGTTAACAACTCTTAATGCCTTTTTGGCTATGTAGTTACAGTGGGCTCTACAACTTAGATAATTAGAGATGAGTTTTCCAAGATCCTTGATGGAGTTTGGATCATCAACAACGTCATGACTATTCAGCCTGTATTTTATTTTCTGATTTTTGTTGCTAATATCTAAGACGGAGCCTTTATTTGTTGAGATTTATTTGTTGAGATTTTCTAGTAAAAAGTTTAAATGCAACTTCAAATTCCTCCAGGAAGCAAATCCAAGCAGGAAGAAACGGGCTGATTACAAGGAGGCTTGCTGAGCTAATATGAAGCCATATCTAGCCATGACCGCAGGCGACCCTTGCAAATGTCCTCTTATTTAGATCCAGTTGCAAAGACGGACCTTGGCCAGGACCCCAAGGTCACCCTTGCAGATGTCCTGCTACTTACATCCAGCTGCACAAGAACATTTGGTCACTCCAGCTCTACTCCATCTTACTTGGCTACCCCCTCTGTCTCCTTCTCATTCCTTTCCATCCACCTGCCCTTTACTCCTGTCTTGTTTCACCGACTCCCACCCCGGCCATCTCCACTTCTGTTTCTCTTCAAACTTTACTAATCCATCTCTTGCCCAATCTTCATCTAGTTTTCTCTCTCTTTTATAATATTTTTATTTTGAATACAAATAATACAAACATAATACATATAACTCTACATAAAAAAGAAGAAACAAATATTACAGTGCACCCCCAAGCCATTTTTTCCTTATATTTCTTCTATACAAACTAAAACATATACAATATATTCCAATTATGCCCTTATCCCCTCCAAAACAACAAACATTCTTGAGTGGGTTTGTTCCCTTTGCCTTCCACCAACAATGTTTTTATAAAATCCCCCCATATTTCATTTTAATTGTTTACTTTAATCATCCCTTTTTAAATTTTAATTTCTGTTGTTAGCTTATCATTTGTAGCCAAATTTCATTATACCACTCATTTCTTTGAATATCCCAATAAGTTTCTCTCTTTTCCACTCTTCCACCCTTCTTGTTTTCCACTCAGCAGCAGAAGTTCACACACTGATGCGTATATAGTAGCTCTGATTTTCTACAGTGTGACTTCTGTTGTAAGGTCCTCTGTGAGGAAGGCCATAGAATGAGGGCAAGACAAACATCTCAGATCAAGTTGATTCTTAATTCTGGAAAGGGACTTATTTATTCTTTCAAGATTTTTCTTAAATAAGTTGCATTGTTCTTTATTGTGTTTTAATTATAATTGCATTCCATTTTAGTGATATGGCAACATGTTTTCCATTCTAGTGATATGGCAACATGTTTTAACCGATGATTTTTGAAAGTTTTATTTATGTTTTATTCCCATGTTTTCTCTATACTTATATTCTTAGAAGTTGATCTAGGAAAGTTGCAGCTCTGAAAGACAGCCTAGAAAAATATTATAAATTAAAAAACATCATCATCCTCACCGTCACTTCCACTATCACCATCACACAACCTCTTTTGGGTTTTTGATTGAATTTCCCTTTATTTGAAAATGGGTGCCTATGATATTTGATCTGTGCAAATGTATGATACGATACAATCGTTATTTATTTCCTTTTTTGTTCCGTTAGTCATTAGGAGGTCAAACTATTTTCCAAAGCGCCAAAAGGCAAGATGAGAAACAACAGATGGAAACTAACCAAGGAGAGAAACAATGAGAGATGAGGGGATGGGTATGTGTGTGGCCAGCTCGACATCACTTGTGCGGGGCACCTGTGGTTGCCTAGGCAGGGCTGGGGGTCCATTGTCTTCAGTGAAGGAAGGTGAAACCAGGGAGAGTGCCAAACCCTTGTCCTCCAGAGGCTGCTAGTGGCCAAGTGCTAAAACAGGACAATCCTTTCCTTCCTTTCTCTCTTCCGGTCTTCCCTTCTTTTTCTTTGTCTTTCCTCTTTCTCTTTCTCCTTTCCTGGCCCTTCTTGGATGCTCAAATGCAAAAGGGGAAACATTTCTCCTTTTTGTTTTGTTTTTAGTTTGTTTTGCTAGCCCTCGGCCAGTGAAGACGGAGCTGCGAGAGCTGCATACGCCTCCCCGCCAAGCTTCATTTCCACTGGCCAAGGGCTGCAGGAGGCCATCATGCCCAAAAATGGAGCCTAGGAGGGCCATTTGCGGCCGTCCTGAGCTCCATTGTCGCTGGCAGAGGCACCACAGACCGGTCCTCCGCTGTTTCCAGGGTGGCTCCATGGAGCAGATCTAAGCATCCCATGGACTGGCTCTGGCCCACAGGCCTTGAGTTTGATACCCTTCAAGCAGGGGGTTGGACTAGATCTCCAAGTTGCCTTCCAACTCTATTGTTCTCTGTTCTGTGTTTTCTGAAGAGCTTCAGGCAGTGAGGAATGGAAGGGTGTGACTGTCAAACCCCGCCACGATTTGCCATACCGGGGGGGGGGGAATTAAGGAAGCAGGGGAACCAACAACCAACAGCGAGCAGCGGTGGTCTCGGCTATACGTTCCATAGGCCAAAGGGGCTTCAAACATCAATTCTGGTGGCCTTGAATGAAAGCAGAGATAGAGCATTACGTGAAAACCTGTCCAGTTTGGGCAACCACGGTCGGGAAAACCTCCTGGCCTTTTACAGTCCATGCTGGATCCAACCTGGCCATGGGAAGACATAGCCATTGGTTTTGTCATTGAGCTGCTGAAGAGCAAAGGGCACACAGTTATATGGATAGTTCTTGGTCTCTTATCCAAGCAGCCCAATTTATGCTATTGCCCAAGGTTACGTCCCCACAAAAATTGGTGAAATTACTCATCACTCATGTTCACTGTCTCCATGGAGTGCCCCGGTGGATACTATCGAATGGGGGTGGGAGTGTGCAATTTACAGCTAAGTTTTGGTGAGAGTTTGTCCACATGATCGGTTGTTCCCAGGCTCTCAGTTCAGCCTTCCAGTTGAGTACCAATGGGGCACCTGAGAGGATGAATGCCATGGTGGAGTGGTATCTCAGGTGCCATGTCACTTACCAGTAAACCACCTGGGCAGAGCTCTTGCTGTTTGCTGAGGTGGCATATAACAGTGCAGTGCATAGGCATCACCGGCTTTACCCCACTGAGGGTGGTCAAAGGGGTAGAATTTGTGCCTATTCTCAAGTACCCTCAGGACCTGCCGTCCCCTTCTTGGTCTGACAAGAGGATGGAGACAATATGGGGAGTATGGAGTGCTGTGAAAATTGCATTAAAGAGAAACTTATAAAGCCCAAGCAGGCAAGAAATGGGCACCCCACAAGCCCTTTCAGGTGGGAGGGAAGGTGAATCTCTCAACCAAATACCTCCGGTTGAGGGTACCCTGCAGGAAGCTGGTCCTATGCTCCTGGGGCCTCCCCAGGTGATCAATCCAGTCACTGCTGAGCTAAAACTGCCTCACCTGTTGGGGCAGATCCACCCAGTATTTCACAGCAGTTTACTAAAACCAGTGGAGGAGTCCCACATCTGGCCCCTTCTGTGCCTGCCAGGACCTATCAGGGGGGACCAGTACGAAATTGACTGGGTGCCAGATTCACAGGCCCATAGAGGAAGGACACAATGCCTGGGGTGTGGAAGGAGTGAAAGAGAAAGACATGAGGGCCTCCCAACTACTCTGAAAGTTCCACCAGAAAGTTCCACCTTACAAACCGGGATGGGTGGACTGGGATCCAAGCAACAGTGACAGACTATGAGAACTAATACCTGTGTGCGGAACTAATTCCAAGTATGGCCCTGATAGGGGGAGCCACTTGTTAAACCCCACCAGGGTTTGCCATACCTGGGTGGGGGGGAGTTAAGGAAGCAGCAGCAGCAACCAGCACCAAGTAGTAACCGGTTGAAACAGCTGAGCGGGGCTCTGGAAGTTAGCCACTGGCCAGCTGTCTGGAGGGGAAGGCTTCAGTGGTGAGATCTCCAGCAGGTGAAGGCGGAGTGTGATGGCAGTGCTTCCAGTACCTGGGCCCAGCTGATTGACGGGTTACCAGGAGGCTGACACCCAGATGGCCGGTGGTGGTTGGGAAAGCGGTGACATCCATTGAGCCAAGACCTGGAAGACCAGCTGCTGGAGGGGAGCTGGCCACCTGGCTGCTGGGAAGGGATATTGAAACCTTGGCAGACTGGTTGCTGCAGAAAGACCGCTAGCTGAAATGGGTCAGTTGGCTATCAGGTGGTGGCTGGATGGGTGAGGGCGTGTCCGGGGGAGGGGATGGTTCCTGCCTACAAAGGACGCTGGAAGAAAGTGGCTCCCAGCACTGACTTTACAACAGACTTACACCTGAACTGAATTCAGTTTGTGCCGAGGGTCCAGCCTGAATAAACCTGGATTCTATTTCATGGTTCCAGAGCATTTGTGCTTCTGTGTTGGCCAAGTCCGGAGCCTGGATCATTGAGAGGGATCTTAGAACTTCCTGAGTGCCTACCCACCTCAGTCTGAGCCTCCAGCAATTCACTTCTTTCTGCTACTTTCAGGGTGACACCTGCAAAAGAAGGGAGCCAGCAGAACAGAGAGCAGGTACCAGAAGGAGGCTACTCACATTTGCACAGGCACCACACTCCAGGCATGAAATGAGGGAGCAAAAGGACAATTCTTAATGACCAGTTAGCAGCCAGCTAGATGTCAATGCTAGGCAGAATTCTTGAGAAAATGGCCTGGGGAGATCCTCAGGTCATGGTTGTCCCAGAGGTGCTTCTTCAAAAGACAACTAGATTTTCTTGGGTTTTTTGCCTTGAAATCATTTCACTTCTCATCCAAGAAGCTTCTTCAGAACTGAAGATACGAAACTTCACGTCTGGTTGTGGCCTTCATTTCTGAGCAGAAAATGGCTGGAAAAAATGCTAGCTGGAGAAATCTCTTTCAGGTTTAAATTCTTGCCCTGCTTTGAACTGGGTGATGACCTGGCATTTGTTTAGCTTATAGAAACTCCTGCTTCTTTCCTTTTCCTCCCAACCCCCCATGCCCAACAGCCCCAGAAAAGCAACTTGTTCCTTTCTGTGGGAAGTTCTTTGTGAATATCTGGTTTCAGGGATAGACCTTTTCTGTTGACACCCCCCTCGGGCTCTGTGTGCACCAGTGGGCTGGAGGGGGAAGTGGCGGAATATATCAGTGTCCTTCAGTTTTTAAAGGAAAAGTCCAGAAGGGGTCGATTCAGCCAGTTCTGACCAGTTCTGGAGAACCGGGAGTGGAAGTTTTGAGTAGTTCAGAGAACCGGCCAATGCCGCCTCTGACTGGAGATTTCACAGTCTCCTTCACCTGCCATGCCCACCAAGCCACACCTACAGAACTGGTGGTAAAAAAAATGTGAATCCCACCACTGGAAAAGTCCAATGTTTCTGCACCAGGGACAGGCAGCCCAGCAGCCAGAGGGCTGCCTAGGAGTGGAAGGGAGTAGCAACTGGAGGAGTGTTCCCAGCACAGCACATTGAACCAGTGGCCTATCGTGCAATAAAACACAGCAGGGAGTCCACCCAGCACCTTGGGTGCAGGAAGAAGTCAGAAAACCCAACTGGATGGAGCAAGAAGAGGTTGCCTTCAAGGTGGGCTGGGTTGGGGTCAGGATCCTCCACATGGCTCCTCTCAGGGAAGGATGAGTGAGGCGCCCTTGATCCAGCACAAACAGGACGTGTGAAGGAGTCATGAGCTCCCTTCGGTTGGATGGCAACATGCATGCAGAGCAACCAAGTGGGTTTGCATCCCAGGAAACAGTAAGGGGACACAGTTAAGGGAAGTGTGGGAAGGAATAAGGGCAAAATCATTTTATCTGGATTTTTGGCTGCCTCTGCCTAGTCCATGCAGAAAGAAGGGAAGAGCTTCCTTGGGGATCTGTTCAGGGAGACAGATAGCTTGCAGTGGGAGAGAAAGATGTTCGTCTGCAAAATTATGGTATGGTTTTCACAGATTTTTTGGGGGGGCGGGGGGGGGAGATGCTTATTTGTTTGTTGCTTGATCTCTATAGCTGGGTGAGCCCATTCAGCAGCCAGGCAGAGCGTGGCCGGCTCAGTCCTGCAACACCAAGCCATTTCTTATATGTATCCATTTCATGTATTCATAACCTTGTTTATACTTATACCTGTTATCTTATAATCGCTTGACAAAATAAAATAAAATAAAAATAAAGAAAATAGATAGCTGCTCACTTGGCTTAAGGCAGGAGAACTTGAAGCCTCACTTCAAGGATGCTTTTTCCTAAGAGGTGGCGAGCTAAACTGGTTTCATAATTTGTGCAACTCATTTTTCTTTTCTCTTTATCACAGTTTGTATGTGTATGTGGTGGGGGAAGGGAAGAAAAATCAAACCATCTTGGAAGTACGACAAGTGAAATATATTCAACACCAATAAACATTCAAAATCTTGTTGATCTTCTGGGCTTATTCAGGGAGCCTTGGTGAAACTTTGGGGTTTGTTTTTCTCTTCAAACGTCTTCCTTCCCTTCCTTCAGCGGGTTGCTGAGCCACACACCACTTCCATCCTTGAAGCCTTCAGAGCAGGGGTGGGATTCTACCAGTTCACACCTAGAGCCAGTTGTTAACATTCTAAGCGGAGAACCGGTTGTTAGAAGAAATTACTGGCCTAATCCTGTAAGGAAGGAAGGCAGGAAGGAAACATTCTGGTGTTGCTTGCAGAAACTGCCTCTCCATTAACCCTTATTACATTCTTGGCAGGACTAGACTTCCTGTCTCTGTAACTTCTCTGGAGTTTTTTTCCCCTCCTTTTCTGGCACTTTGCTTGTGTGGAGTGACCATTCAAAGTAACAATGGCACTGAAAAAAGTGACTTATGACATTTTTCACACTTACGACTGTTGCAGCATCCCCACAGTCATAAGAGGCCAAGGGAGGAGATGCATGCCTCAATGTGAGTGATATTGAGTTGGCCACACCCCGCCAATAACATGACCACCAAGCCATGTCCACCCAGTCACATGATCACCAAGCCACACCCACCACCTAAGAACCGGTTGTTAAAAATTTGAATCCCATCCCTGCTTCAGAGGAATGCCAACGAAGTCCCCTCGGCTCTCCTTCCTTCCTTCCTACAAAGCTCCTGTGTGAAGGTTTAAAGTACAAATGTTCACACTACGCAACCCAGCTCTCTTTTTAGAGCAAACTAAAATACACACACCAGACACTTCAGTGCAAGTGTGACTGCCTGTTCTTATCACATTGCTTAACAGGGAGTCACTTGCAAGAGGAGCGTGAAGAACAGCTGAGGAGACAGCAGGGCCCTTCGTAGCCCATGTCGGATGTGGGGAGAGCAGGGAGCCTGCTGGGGCTTCCCTGCGGTGGGGCTGCAGGCAGAAACACTGGGGGGGAGGGACTGCCTGTGTCTGCAGGGTGGGTGGGTGACCCTGCAGCAGCCCCAGCCCAGTCTAGCCCAGCCCAGAGAGAAGCGCCTGCCCCATTCAGAAAAGCCAACCTGCCCACAGCAGGATCAGGCAGGGAGACCGAGCCATGCAGTGGATGGGCAGCCAGTCCTTCTGAAGATGGGGTGGCCCAGCCTCCTCCCAAAAGCTCTCTGGACTTCTGGATCCAAATCTCTGTGCTTTGCTTCCACCCTGAACCCCTTGCATTTTTGTTTTTAGGGATGACGTCATTTCTTTCCCTGAATTATATTAACACTTCAGAAACCTTTTAGGTGTCAAAGATTTAAAACACTAAACATTGTCCTAAAATGATTATGATTTCCTATTTTATATGTTAACTTTATTTGCCGCCAAACTCTCTGTGGGGCTACTCCAGGCAGCTTATAATAATAAAAAGGGAGAAAGGAAAAGGAGTGGAAACAGAACAGAAGTAAAATAATAAAACAATAAAATAAGTACTAGCTGTGTTCCAATATTTGAGGGGCTGCCACGCAGGAAGGGGTCAGGCTATTTTCCAAAGCACCCGAAGGCCAGACAAGGAATAATGGATGGAAACTGAACAAGGAGAGATTCAGCCTGGAAATAAGGAGACATTTTCTGACAGTGAGAGCAATTTAATCAATAGAACAGCTTGCCTTCAGAAGTTGTGGGAGCTTCATCCCTGGAGGATTTCAAGAAGTGACTAGACTGTAATCTGTCAGAAATGGTATAGGGCCTCCTGCTTGGGCAGGGGGTTGGACTAGATGACCTGCAAAGTCCCTTCCAACTCTGTTAATCTGTACATCAATATGATAACCAAAGAAGATGGATGAGTGAAGAGCAGAGACTAAGTTTGGGGTGGGGAGTGGAGTCTGCCATCAATCTAGCAGCCTCCTCCAATGTGAACTCCCCCATTTGGACCCCAGGCCAACCAGCAGAGCCAGGTCTTCAGGGTCTTGTCTCTCTGCAGAAGGATCTGTAAAGGGCAAAGCAGTCTCCCTCTCATGCCCTCTCTGCTCTGGACTGCCAGTGTTCCTGGTAGAGCCATGCCCATCCTGAGAGCTGCAGGATGGCACAGAGACTCTGGCCTCTGCACAGGAGATGCTCACTTTAAGGTGAGCCTGTGATGAAATGATTTTTTTTTCTATTTCCAGTGCAGCTCTTACCTTCTGCCTCTTTTTCTTGGCAAGAGACATGAGTGGGGTGGAAAAGGTGTCCCCAGAGTGGATCCTGTCTAGGTTTGGAGGAAAACACCAAATTATGGTGTGAATCAGAAAGAAAGAAACTGTAAGCTGACAACAAAGTAGAATTGATCAATGGACACCTTTCACTTGTTGCTTAACAATGGAACAGCAGCTTGATTCATGGAATACATTCAGTTGTAGATCAAGGCATAGACTGACCACCATGAGACTTCCATGTGGCTCCAGGATCTGCTGGAAGGGAAACTATGCTAGGCCACCTTGAAACAGGCTACCTTCTGGAGCAGAAATCTTCCTCCAAAGTGCTTCTAATTCAAATACCACCGAAGAGAATCTCTAATAGGAAAAGACTAATGTAATTCTCCTCCACACCCCTTCCTCAACAATTACTCTCTCTGCTATGATTGCAGAACAGGTTGTTGAATATTTGTCTCTCATCACAAAGAAAGATCCCCTGTTGAGTGCAATTAAGCTCATAGCATCAATCCAGGAAGGCTGAGGAGCTGCAGAATTAAGATCCAAGCTTCTTTGGTAGAGGTGTCCATTTTCGGGTCCCTTTTCTAGCCTTTCCAAGCCTATCAAGATCTCATCCTGATATTCAAGATTTGGACAGAGATGAAGATGGAAAACTTCCTTGTCTTCTGCAAACATTTATGCTGCATGACAACAGAGTAGTGTTCCTTCTACACACAAGTAAGTTTTCACTCAGCAGGATTGATGATGCTCAGGAAAGCACCCAGAGTTCCAGTTGCTGAAAGGGAGGCCCCTGAGCCCAGATCAGTGGCACTTGAGTTCCACTAGGGAGAGAAGCCATTCACCTCTGCACCCCTCCACTTTCTCTGGGCTCCACATGAGTGAGGACCTTTGAGGGCCTTGGGAGTAAGGCCAAGAGTAGCATGTATGGGGCTATTTCTGTGCTGAAAATACAACATGGACTCGGTACACCTTCCCTATGTTTTAATGTTTAGGGACAATTCCATGTTTATGTCTCCTCCGGCAAAGTGGGAATATAGCTGAGCCTGTCTACTCAAGCTAATTAAGATCCCTCCTACATTAAAACTGCAAACCCTGAACAGTTGGTTAGTTGAATCCGTAAATATATTTTAAATCATAATATTCTATTTTGGGAGAATTGAGGAGCATTGCATATCACTCCTGTGTGTAAACCATTAGCAAAGGAAGCTAAATATTGCAGCCATTTCTAAGTACATTACTTCAGATAGTCATGTTATTTTATTAAAGTTTATATTACATTGGACCACATGGAGAAGGAAGGAAGGAAGGAAGGAAGGAAGGAAGGAAGGAAGGAAGGAAGGAAGGAAGGAAGGAAGGAAGGAAGGAAGATCCAAGAGAAAAGGGAGGGTGAGGCAACTCATGGTGGTAATGTTCTAACCTACACCTCCTGACAAAGGCAACAGTCCAGCAAGGGAACCAAAAAATATCAAAGTGAAGTTTTTGTTGCAAAAATTGGGGTTTTTCAGAGAGGAGAACCTGCTGTGCAGAGATGGGATTCATCTCACAAAGGGAAGAAAGGAGGTGCATATTTAGAAGGAGCCTTTGGTGGAGGCCATGCCTGGACTCTGTAGAATTCTGGGCACCACATTTCGAGTTGGATTAGTGACAGTTTAGAGCAGGTTCTGAGGAAGGCAACCAAGAGGACAGAGGAATTTCAGGACCTGCCTTATGAGGATCAACAGAATGAATGTCAGGGGAAAAAACGCTTGGGGAAAACACCTGGAATATCATCATCATCATCATCATCATCTTCATCATCATCATCATCATCCTATTAGATATAAAGATGAACACTAAACATTAGTTTTAATGTTTCGTAAAACAGTATGATAGGGAAGATGATCAATTATTTTCCATTGCTACAAAATCAGAATCAAAAATAATGGATTGAAATTAACAATGTCTAGATTTTGTTTAAACATTGAAAAAAATGTCTGCCAGTCAGTTTTGTACAGCAGAGGCATTCTGGGTTCTCCAGGCTGATCACGCAGCATCCAAGAGCAGTTTAATTGTTTCCCCTGCACATTGCACAAGGGCTTGGACTACAATAGAATGCATCAAAGCGCTCAGTTGGGGCTTCCTGTACTTCCTGTGCCCTATAATTCTTGTGCTGGTGAAGCCCTAGGCGCGAAACTATAAAAACTGTATTTCTATAAGGTCTTTATTGCTTTTCAGATAGTTGATAATGTCATTTCTATTCCACTCATTCTTCAGGGAAGTTGGAGGATGTGAGACAGGCTTAGGAGAGTTGTAATTAAGCTTTTCTGTATGGTGGCTTCACAAAGCCTCTTTGGGGAGCTGCAGTCACCCTTCTTGGCATTCCTAGGATCCTCTTCGATATGGATCCGGGCTGTGTAAGGTCTATGCTTCATGTACAGTTCCAGAAATGACCTCTTGACAAAACAGGAGTTCATCCTTTGGTTGAAAGAAGAGGGTTGATGGCCTTAATTTTGCACACACACACCCAGCATTCTCCAGGTATGGGGCCAATGGAGGAAGCTTCTGTCACCTTAATGCTTCCTTTGAAAAGAATTGTCCATATGCATCCCATGTCCACAATAACAAGATACACATCCCCAATCTGGAAGAGGAAGAAGAAGAGGAAGAGGAAGAGAGAGAGAGAGAGAGAGAGAGAGAGAGAGACCTCGTTCAGTTTATTTTTACCTTGATGTCTTTGAAAAAAGGGTGCTTTCTTATTCTGCAGGAGCAGAAAAGCTCTGACCACATTGCAAGGTTCAGCTTTTTTCCAGCTTCACAGCTGCCATCTGGGCAGTTTCAGCCTCACATTTTGCTCACTTGTGTTGGAGACCCCAATTTTGCATCCAGTCTCTGAGTGGAGAAAATGCAACTTTGCTCAAAATCCCAGTGTTCAACAGCAAGCACTGGCTGTATTTCTACCCTGGGTAACCTCTGCATTGGTCTTTACCCTTCCTTTTAAATTTCTTTCAGTGTAGTCTTATGATCCACATGGTGGCAGGAAAAGGACAGAAAATGTTCAAGCTGCCTTTTACTTTATACAAAAGAATGTGTTCCTTACATGCTTGCCAGCCTGTAATAATGTTTAAGGGGACATTTAGAGGGAAAGTCACAGAATTGGAAGATGCCATTTATAATGTTTGGTGTCAGTGAGAGTCCAAATGAAAGGAGAGAGAGAGAAGGAGAGAGAGGGAGTGGGATGGTTCATTTTACAGGAATTGGGTGAGGTGGAAACAACCAGGTAAAGAGTCACTTCTGTCTCCCAAATCTTAATCGTGGGCTATCAGACCATAACTTGGGAGCCTTTTTTAAATTCAGGGTACAGCTCTGATATATATTTATTTAGAGTTATGTCATTCTTTTCTGCAGGAGCTGAAGGCAGCAGACACAGTGCTCTGTCCCCCATTTCCCCCTTCGAGGCAGGCTAGGATAAATGGCTGCATTCCACCCCCCCGCCCCCCAAGAGGCTCCCAGAAACCTCTGTGGTTCTGGCAGTCCTGAGCCCTCATCTCTCCAGATCTGGTTCAACCAGAATGGCTCTGCAAATGCCCCAACTTCTTATCCTTTAGCCCGATTCTTGAATTAACCCATCTTCTGCTTTGCAACAAAGCTACAAATCAAACCACCAATGCATCAAGCCACAACAGAACTAACCAAGATGCAGAGTACTGTTGAAAGGCTGAAAATGCCTTTCTTCCAAGGGTTCTTTTTTTCCTGCTGGGAGTGCTCCAGAGTAAGGACACAGACAGGCAGCTACTTGGAAGGCAGGTTCCTTTAATTTTCAGGAAGGCAAGAGATAGCAAGAAGTCTGCGTTCCTGGGGCTAGCCAGCTTTGTGTAATAAACTCCTGATTTTTATACCTTTTCTCCTTTTGTGTGTGAGTGCTTAAATCCTGTCAGGGAGGGTTGTCTTCATTTCCGTCAGGGGGTAAACTCTGCGGGGTGGTTTGATTGGATTATTAGTTCCATTTCTTATATTTGTTTAGTGGCAATCTCCTGTCTGCTATGTGTCTTTTGTCTATTTGTTTTGCTGATTTGGCATGGCCTTTTGTTTGTAAGGGATTTCTTTTTCTTGTTTCCCTAGCTTTAATTACTTGGCTTTTGTCTAGGGGGCTTCTTTCAATACCTTTTATCAAATCTCTTTTCCTATGCAAGTTTGCTTTTATGGCTAGCCTGATGTTCCCCTCGCATTTTTCCTGCTTGGGTTTCACCACTGTCCTCATGAAGTTCCCTTTCCACAGTACGAAGAGTAAAATTATGTGGAAATACAGTTGTTAACCAACTCTTTACACAAGTGCCATCCTATAGCTGGGGCAGAACAGGAAGCAGTCAGCTTTAGAACTGCCCCTTCATGCCTTTTGGGCTTCAGGCTTCAGCACCCTCCTCCAAGAATGGACCCCTCCTCCCTTCTGTGCCCCACCCAGGCCATTTCCTATTCAGATGACAAGCGCTGATATAGTGACATTGTATTGAGAAGTTCACATGGTCCAGCCCAGGAATGAAGGATGATCATGGAAAGTAATCTCTGCTGTCAGTTATCTAGGGCTTATAAGCCTCATTAAATAAACCACAATGGTGGAATTAATTCACCATTAGATTAAAGTCTGAATGTAAAACTGAACTATTATACTCCTGCTGTTTGTAGAAACACAAAAGACAGCCATAGCCCCACCCTAATCCAAGCCCCAGAAGGCTTGTTTTTGACTCCAGTGTTTGGGACAGGTCCTCTGTTGCCTCTTAAGGCAGAGAAGGAATTTGCAGAAGCATTTCAAGTTACAGAAGTTGTGCTGGTAAAGCTGAAAGGTGAATCCTGTGCCTGAAACCTACAGGATTGCTTTAAGCAGCAGCATACAAATGGCCTAAATCAGACACAGGCTAAGGCTATGCTGTGCATGAAGCTATCAGAGACAATTCTTGCTCTTCTCCAGGATTTTTTTCACCCCATTAGCTCCCAAGATCCATTTGCTCCTTCACAGCCCCCCCAATTAAGAACATTCAAGATTCATCATTTTAACCTGGATTATAATTGTTAATTTCTTCTTTATTTTTGTTTTTTTCCAATTTCCAGGTTGTCACCTTTATTTTAATTATTTAACAGCGTAAAAAGATGGGGAATCAAATTCAATCAAACTGTCTTGTTCACAGCCATTAAACACACACTGATGCCTCCTTCCCTCTGTTGACTGCTTCACAGTTCTTGTGGCTGTCCTAGGTATAGACAAAGTGTATTATGGACTTAGGCTGCATTCTCTGAAAGAGCTTTTCTGGTCCATATGGGAGGGAAGTATCATAGTTCCTTTCTCAGAATCATTGATTCAAAGTTCTATTTCCAATCTACCTTGAAGAACTAGAGGGCTGCACTTGGGCAAAGGCCTTGAAGAGCACAGAAAATATCTAGGTATCATACCAACAATTACTTTGGGGAAAAAGATTTCAAGACTCCAGATTATCCCCCTACAATAATGTGAGTAAACATGGCAAAATGCCAACCTTCAGGTTTACAAAAAAAATGTTGGGACTCCAAAAAGGGTGCAGAGAAAAGTGACAAAGATGTATTAGGATCTATCCCCAATCAGAAACACTGGATGACCAAGGAAGTCCAGCACCTCTTGCATGACAGGACCAAGGCCTTTAGGTCTGGTGATGGGGCAAGATACAGTGTTGCCAGAGCTAATCTGAAGAAAGGAATTCGGAAGGCCAAGACTGATTATAAGAGGAAGATTGAGGATAATTTTTATAGGAATAACATGAGGCAGATGTGGCGAGGGATTCAACAAATTACAAACCATCAACCGACCAATGTCATCCCTGCTGAGGGGGATGCTTCATTGGCAGAGGAACTGAATCATTTCTTTGCTCGCTTTGAAATGGAGACATCAGAGACAGATAAAATACAACCACCAGCCAATTGTAGCCCCCACCTCATTGTACAGGAAAAGGAGGTGAGGAGCATTCTGAGGGCTGTGGACCCTAGAAAGGCTGCCGGTCCTGATGGTATCTCTGGCTGAGTGCTTAAAGACTGTGCTGATCAGTTGGCTTTACCAGGATCTTCAATCGGTGTCTATCCCAGTTCACTATTTCATCTTCTTTGAAGGCTTCCACCATTGTTCCACTGCCAAAGAAGTTCCCTATCAATAACCTCAACAATTACAGACCAGTGGCACTCACTCCTATCATCATGAAGTGCTTTGAGAAATTGGTCTGCCGGCACCTCATTTCTGGTCTTCCACATACATTTGATAAAAACCAGTTTGCATACAGAAAAAATAGATCTACAGAGGATGCTATAGCCATCACTCTTCATACTGCTCTGACTCATCTAGAACAGTGGGGGCGGGGGGTATGTGAGGATGCTTTTTGTGGATTTTAGTTCTGCATTTAACACAATTCTTCCACATAGACTAGTGTCTAAGCTTCTGGCCCTTGGCTATCTAATTCAATCTACTTTTGGATTATGGATTTCCTGTCTGGCCGCTCACAGAGGGTCAGATTAGGTAATCATACTTCTTCATCCCTTATTCTCAACACTGGTACACCACAGGTTGCGTGTTGAATCCCTTACTCTATACTCTTTATATGCATGACTGCATTCCCACTCACGCTAGTAATACTATTGCTAAATTTGCAGATGATACAACAGTGGTGGGATTTATCTCTGGGAGGGATGAGTCTGCCTACCGAGATGAGGTGGACCAGCTGCTTTCATGGTGTGGAGACAATAACTTGGTCCTCAACACCAATAAGACCAAGGAGTTTATGGTGGATTATAGAAGGAATAGATCAGACATCCAGCCCTTGCTTATCAATGGAGACCGAGTGGAGCAAGTGGCCAGTTTTAAGTTTCTGGGTATTATTGTAAAAGAGGACCTGACCTGGGGTGCCCACATTGCAGCCCTGGTCAAAAGGGACCAGCAGAGATTAAACTACTTGAGGCTTCTCAGAAAGCAACAAGTGAATGAGAAACTGCTGGTGACCTAAAATTACAAATTACAAACCATCAACCGACCAATGTCATCCCTGCTGAGGGGGATGCTTCATTGGCAGAGGAACTGAATCATTTCTTTGCTCGCTTTGAAATGGAGACATCAGAGACCATAGAGAGCATTTTAACATCCTGTACCTCTATATGGATTGCCAATTGCACAGTGGCAGATAGGAAAGCACTCCAGAGGATTAATTTCATTGCCCAGAAGATCATTGCCCTCTCCCCTCTTTGGAAGAGATTTATAGCTCCCTCTGTCTTAAGAAAGCTCAAAACATTCTCAAAGATCCATCTCATCCTGGGAACCCTTTTTTTGAACTATTACCATCTGGCAGATGGTACAGAATAATAAAAACAAGGGCAAATAGGCTGAAAAACAGCTTCTATCTCAGGGCAGTAACTCTATTGAATTCTGCTGAATAGTGCAGTGTTGGTGTGGTGTCATATCTCCGGTTCAAGGTGTGAAGGGTGAAGGATGTGTGTTTGTGTTTATTTTCATGGTCATGGTCATGATGTGCATTGAAGATGGTGTTTGATTTCATTGTACAAGGTGCAATGACAATAAAGTAAACTAAAATTAAAACTGTCTGTTAACTGAGTGAACCCCAATAATATTCTACATGTTCAAAGCTCAGAATCAAATGCTTACTAAGTAGGCTAATAAAGGTTTGTCATGGGATGGGGGATAAAGTGGAATAGATTTTTTTTCTACATTTAAGATATATATTGTGTTCTGCTAATTAGCAGAGTAACTCCACAAAACATCCATAACAAAGTTTTTTTTATTGGTTAGTCAGGTATCCTCATAACTCACATTTATGACAAAGTTCTTCTTAATGTCCAATCCTTTGCATATCTGTCTTGTAGTGTAGGAAGTTAAAAAGATCTCAAAGCAGAAATACATAATACACAATGGATTAGTCCATCAGAGCTGGGCAGGGTTTTAGACACAAGTCCCATAGGCCACTTGTTGCAATGCACATCCTTGTCTTTCAGCAAGACAAGGTCTTCCTCTTTGAAGTTCAATTGTTTGGTTTTCCATTTACAGCGGTCTTGTAGGATAGACAGGTACTCTTGCTTCCAACGGTTCCAAAAGGTGTTGGCAAGCTGTTGAACTTGTCTCCATTGTTGTTTGTACAAGTCCTTAGAATCAAAGTTCCCTAATGGTGCAGGCCAATCACTCGTCTTCTGAGTTAGCAAGGCAGCTGGAGTGAGAATAGTCAGATTCTCAGGTTCTGAAGAGACCAGAACTAAAGGCCAACCACTGATGGTGGCTGTGACTTCTGCCATAAGGGTAGATAGAGGCTCATGTGTCAGTTTAAGTGCTTTCGCCAACATCGAGTCAAGAATCCGATGAGCTATTCCAATAATGCGTTCCCATGCTCCTCCCATGTGAGATGCGTTGGGAAGACTCAGACCAAGGGCTGAATAAATCGAGGCCTACATTGGTGAACGGTGGTTCAGAGCTCAGGTGCTCGGGTGGTAGGTCAGCCATCATCTGGTGTAGAGTCTGGCCTCATTGCTTGCGACAATGGAAGCAAGACTGCAGAAAAGTTGTAATATATCTTTTGGTGCCTACGATCCAGAGTCCACTTGCTCTGAGGGCACCTTCTGTGAAGTGGCAGCCTTGATGATGGATTGGTTCATGGTGGTGTTGTACTAACAGCCTCATTACATGATGGTTAGCTGGAAGGATGATGGGGTGTGTTAAGTTTGGGAAAAGGAGAGGCTGGACCAGAGCATGAGTGCAACAAATACTTTATTATAACAATAAAGGGCTGACCGTGCTTGCCAAGCCTGGAACTGGCTCGCAGCAATCAGCAACTGGTTGGGTCCCGCAGCCTGCTTATATAGCCGGCTGCTGAGGGGGGGGGGGCAACCAATGAGGGGAGGGAAGAACGCCCACGCAAAGTGGATGGACCTGAGTGAGAACTCCTGTAGTTCTCAGGACATAACACCCCTTCCCCCCAGATGCGAACACGCATAGTCCTTGAGGTAGGCAGGGGGCTTGTGTTGGCGCCCGGAACGGCGCAGCTCAGGAACACTGTCTGTCTGTCCTGGGTCTACCTGGGAAGGCGGAGCCGGCAAAGTGTCACCCACGTGCCCCTCGGTTCGGGCATGATCGGGACTCGTAGGGCTGGTCGCTGGGGACGTGCTCCTGTAGATCGAGTCGGGCTGGTCAGCCGTCTGGGCGCTGCTGTCCGTGTTCGGGCTGTCGGGAATGGCTGTTTGAGTGAACTGGTCGCCGGGCACGATGTGGGTGAGGGGTTGGTGATGAGGTCTCTCTTTGTCTGGAGACTCAGGATCTCTGTTGGCGAGGGTGCTGAGGCGCCTACGCAGTTGGTCTATGTGCCTCCTCCAGACGCGGCCATCCTCCAGCCTGACCCGATACGAACGCGGCCCGGTGATGGCTACGATCTCGCCAGGGATCCACAGAGGGTCTCCAGCGAAATTCCTCGCGAATACTGGCTCCTGTAAGATAAATTGTCTAACCCCCGATGTGGAAGCGAGGGGAGAGTCAGGGCAGTATTGTGGGTGGAGTCTGTCCAATACAGTCCTCAGACACCTGCCCATCAGGAGCTCAGCTGGGGACTTATTGGTAACTGAACAAGGGGTAGAGTGCTGGCTCATCAGGAACCGTGAGAGCTTGTGATGCCAGTCATCCTTGCCGAACCTAGCCAGGGCTTCTTTAGTGGTCCTGATGGCCCTTTCAGCCAACCCATTACTGGCAGGATGAAATGGGGCTGTGAAAATGTGGTGGATACCCAGGTTGGCAGCGAAACGGCTGAACTCGGTCGATGCGAACTGCGGGCCGTTGTCCGAGACAATGGAGTCGGGTAGCCCGTGCGTTACGAACAGGCATGTTAACACGTTGGTGATTGCTAGTGTGGTGGTCGTGGACAGCTGTGCTACGTCAATCCATTTAGAATAGGCGTCCACGACCACTAGGAACATCCTCCCATGCAAGGGGCCGGCCAAGTCGATATGAATTCTAGACCACGGAGCGCTGGCATTTTCCCATCTAGTAGGGGTGGCAATGGGGGGAGCAGGACGGGATTCCTGACAAGTGATGCAGGAACTTACCCAATTGACAACGTCCTCGTCGAGACCCGGCCACCACACGTAGCTGCGTGCTAGTGCCTTCATTCTCACGATGCCAGGGTGTCCCTCGTGCAGCGCTTCCAGGACTCGGGTACGTAGTGAGGCCGGGATGATCACTCGAGTGCCCCAAAGTAGACAGCCCTGCAGACTGGACAACTCCTGCATGCGAGTCTTGAAAGGTGTGAATTTGTTTTCAACATTACCACCCGGCCACCCCCTCCTCACCCAGTCGAGCACCTGGGCGAGCGTTTGATCTGCCTTGGTTTTGGCAGCAATGTCCATGGCAGTAAGGGGTAGGTCCAACTGGGTGATTTCGAAAATGGCGTGTATAGGCGCAGGGTCTTCAGCCGGAGCCGGTAAGGGGCAGCGACTGAGAGCGTCAGCGTGGGACAGCGTCTTACCCGGGCGGTGTATAAGTCTGTAGGAGTAGGCTGCTAGGAAGAGGGTCCACCTAGTCATCCTCGGGGAAAGAACTTGAGGGGTCTGTTTGTCTCCGGCTAGCAGGCCCAGGAGGGGCTTGTGGTCGGTAACCAGTTCAAAAAAATGGCCAAAGAGGAATTCGTGAAATTTTTTCACGGCTGCAACAGCTGCTAGGGCTTCCTTATCGATCTGGCTGTAGTTGCGCTCCGTGGTGGAGAGCGTTCTTGAGAAAAAGGCGATGGGGGCCTCGGCACCATTGGGAAGTCTGTGACTAAGGACCGCTCCGATTCCAAAAGGGGACACGTCCGCTGCTAGTACTAGAGGGAGGTTGGGGTCGAATTGAATAAGCACCGCCTCTGATGTGAGTAGTGATTTGACGGCGTGAAAAGCCTGGTCTTCTTTGTGCCCCCAGTGCCATGGTGACTTTTTATCCAGTAATCTGTGTAGGGGTTCAGCTACTGATGCCTTGTGAGGCAAGAAAGATGCGTAAAAATTCAATAGCCCCAAGAAAGCCTGCAGTTCTGTTTTGGAGGTTGGAGTGGGTGCGTCGTGGATTGCCTTAACCTTGGACTCCAGGGGGTGAATGCCAGAGGCGTCAATTTTATAACCCAGAAAGTCCACCTGTCTAGTGGCAATGGCACATTTTTCTTTTTTCAACTTGAGGCCATGCTGTCTGAACCTCTCAAGAACTGCTCGAACTCTCTGAAAGAGTTGGGGTCTGTCCCTGGCCGAGACTAAGATGTCGTCGAAGTAGGGTACTACACCAGGGAGGCCCTGTAAAATCCGCTCCATGAGGGATTGAAAAATACCTGGGGCAACACTTACGCCAAATTGGAGACGCTTGCATCTGAAGGCACCCCTGTGAGTGACAATGGTCTGGAGTTCCGCTGTTTGATTATCAACAGGGAACTGCTGATATGCTTGAGACATGTCCAATTTTGCGAAAATGGTGCCCGGTTCGAATGTGTGTAATAAATGTTGAATGACGGGCACCGGATAAGCGCTAACTTGTAAGAATTTATTGATTGTCGTCTTGTAGTCCGAGCAAATTCTCAGGCTACCATCTTTTTTGAGGGGTGTGACAATGGGCGTCTCCCACTTGGCGAAATCTGTTGGCTCAATGACCCCTTGTTTTAATAGTTTATCCAATTCTGCATCAAGTTTTGGCCGAATAGCGAATGGGACTCTACGCGGTTTTAGTCGGATTGGGACTGCCTGGGGGTCAACTGAAAATGAGATGGGGGTACCTTATAACACCCCAGCTCTTCGCTGAACACATCTGAGTAATCAGCGAATAAGGAGTCAGTGTCTGAGGTTGAGACAGCATGGACTCCTGTTAGCCCTAGGCCGAGATGGGGGAACCAATCGAGCCCCAATAAGGTGGGTAAGTTACCGTTAACTACCACTAGAGGTAGGTGGCCTTTAAAAGTTCTAAAACTGACATGGAACTTGCCTCTGCCGATTACAGGAATGGTCCTCCCCTGGTAGTCCTTCAGGCTAAACTGGCATCTCTGGAGCCGGTTAGTGGATAGGCTGGGTTGAAGCCTCTTGAGGGTATTCCACGATATTATTGAGAGCGCTGACCCCGTGTCCACCTCCATGCGGCACAGTTTACCTTCTAGGGAAACGGAGAGAGAAATTTTACTAACTGTGTGACACGTGTGCTTGGCAAGGCGATGCGTGCGACAGTTTAATACTTGCCTCTGTGGTCCCGAGTGCGAGGGAGGGTGTCTTTGTGCTGCGCTCTGAGGGGCTTGGCAGACTCTCGCGATGTGTCCCCTTTTATGGCAGTTATTGCAGGTGGCTCCCTTAAACTTGCAGGTGGCCCTCTGATGAGATCCCCCACAGGCTAGGCACAGCGTGACGTGCTTTGGTGGACCGATGTTGTCCTGTTTGGCTCCTACCTGCGATCGTCTATCGTTGGAGAGGCGGTGGATGTCGTTTTCGTCATTGACGGTTTCCTCTGCTTCCACTTCTTCGGAGTGGACTGGAAATGATGACATCTTGGCACTTGGGCCCTGGATTTCTGTGGCTGAGTTCGTTGCCAGTTCAGCTGCTAATGCCTCCTCGACTGCTTGTGCGAGGTTGAGGTCTTTTTTGGCGAGAAGGCGCCTCTGCAGGTGGAGGTCTTTGACCCCGCAGACTAGTTGATCGAGGAGCATGTCCTCCAGGTAGGTTCCAAACCCACAATGCAAGGCTGCTGTTCTGAGAGCGGTCATATATTGGTTGATGGTCTCCTTGCTTGATTGCTTCCTCATGCGGAAGGTGAATCTCCTGGCGATCTGCGAGGGCCTGGGAGCATAGTGGTTAGTGAGGATTTCGAGTAACTCAGACCACGGAACGTTTTTCAGCTCACGAGGAGCCACGAGAGCTGTGGCAGTGTCGTAGACGGTGGCTCCACAGTAGATTAGGAAATAGGATTTTTTCCGATGCTCTCCCGCATCCGCCAGGCCGACCGCGTCGATATAATGATTAAAGCGGTTCTTATACGATTCCCACTTCTCCTCGTCTGGTTTGAACGCCGGGAAGACTGGATTGGAACTCATGGTGCTGGGACCGACTAAACCACCTGTGGAAAAAAAATCTCTCTGGGGCAGCAGACAATGTTTAGTGCCCGTAGCCAGGCAAGTGATTTCAGCTCAGGAGAGGCCATTCGCAATCGTCTCTTTCTCTCTGGGTTAACCACATTGGCTGTTAGCCGTTGGCGGCGTTTGTGTACGCGCCTGTGTGGGCGTCAGTGACTGGGCTACAGCGCTGTGCTGTACCTTTTAGGTTTGAAATTCAAATGACAACCGTTTGAATTTCGCGCCTGAACTGAGCGGCTGCGGCTCGCAGCGCTTCACTTTCCCTGTAGCGGGGCTAACAAGCGGCTACAGACGCTTCTAACTTTCGAACCTGACCGCTTTTTTCTGGCTGCGGATCAGCGTTCGCTTCTCATTGCTTGCTGACCGCTTTCTCTGTCAGCGGATCAGCGTTTGCTCTTTTTGTTTGCTCTTTTTGTTCGCTGACCGCTCTCTCTGGCTGCGGATCAGCGTTGCTCTTTATCGCCGACCGATCGCTCTCTCTGGCTGCGGATCGGTGGCTAGTGACTCAGCGGTTGCATGGTGCTTCTGGTAGCCAATCCCACCTTCGTCGCCAGTGTTAAGTTTGGGAAAAGGAGAGGCTGGACCAGAGCATGAGTGCAACAAATACTTTATTATAATAATAAAGGGCTGACCGTGCTTGCCAAGCCTGGAACTGGCTCGCAGCAATCAGCAACTGGTTGGGTCCCACAGCCTGCTTATATAGCCGGCTGCTGGGGGGGGGGCAACCAATGAGGGGAGGGAAGAACGCCCACGCAAAGTGGATGGACCTGAGTGAGAACTCCTGTAGTTCTCAGGACATAACAGGGTGCTTGCTGGGTGAGTCAATTTCTGCTCTCGAGCAGTATGTTGGAGACCATAGTTCGTAATTGCAGGGGAAGAGCCATTGCCAAATACATGCACCCTTGTTTGGTATTTGGAAATCTGTTGGTTGTGCTGATCATCACTAAACCACAGGAAACTGAGGTAATTGCAGTGATCTTCCTGTATGAGGAATGAATAGAACATCTGCTGTATGTTGGCCATAACTGCTATGGCTTCTTTTCTAAAGCAGATAAGCACCCCAAGGAGACTGTTTGTGAGGTCAGGTCCTGTCAAAAGGGCCTTGTTCAGAGAGTGGCCTTAAAACTGTGCACTGGCATCAAAGACTACGTGTATTTGGCCTGGTTTCTGTGGATGGTACACTCCAAAGAGTGGCAGGTACCAACATTCTTCATCAGTTTCCAGGGGTGGGGCCGACTCAGCATGTCTGTTCCGTATCATTTTGTCCAAGAAGTCCACCATATGAGCTTTCATCTCTAGCTTCCGGGTCATGATCCATGTCAGACTGACGAGGTAGGAGAGCACATATTTCTGGTTGTTTGGCAAGCGTTGTCTGGGAGTGCAAAAGGGTAGTGGCGCAACCCAACTACTGGTTGCGTCCTGTTGAAACTCCTTATCCATGAGCTGAAGATATC
This sequence comes from Pseudonaja textilis, assembly GCF_049901715.1. Classification (NCBI taxonomy): domain Eukaryota; kingdom Metazoa; phylum Chordata; class Lepidosauria; order Squamata; family Elapidae; genus Pseudonaja; species Pseudonaja textilis. The sequence goes on from NC_141999.1 coordinate 248,142, forward strand.
TTTTGTCCTCAACGAGACAGAGCTAAGTTGTTGTCTTCTCTGGTAGTCTGAAATAGTGCCTCTCCCAAGAAAGACTGTCAAAAGCACGAAGTGTTCTTGCCATGGTGTCAGGTGAGATGGTCTGCCATTCTTGAGAATGGAGGTAGCTAAGGTAGTTGACTGGGTTGGGGCCTGTAGGTGATTGATATAGACTACTCCTATGATCACCCATCCTAGTGGAGATTTGATGGCCGCTGGGCTGTCTACATGGCCACCAACTGACTCGGAGAAGAGAAAGGCGTGTGGGGCATTATTTCCCAGCAAGAGTAGGATCTCAGCCTCCGGATCTAGAGTGAGGAAGTTATGAGCCAGGTGCTGTAGGTGAGGCATGCTACTTATGACTTCAGGTGCTGTGATCTCACTGTGGTCTTTCGGTACACCATCGCATTCAAACATGGGTGGCAGTGGGAACCAGGAACTTCCATCCAATGACTCTATGCAGAGTCCAGTAGCTCTCCTCTCCACCGTGCTTCTTGGTCCATGGCATGTTGATACAGTGAAGTGAAGTTCATTCTGTTGCACCTCAAAGAGGTCAAAGAATGTGGGTCTGGCCAGGGTGCAGGTGCTTTGAGTGTCTATCAGCACGTACATTTTCACGGCATCTTTAGGGCATCCTTCGGGGTACACTTTGGCTAAACAGATGGGAAGACACGAAGGAAGGCATGGCGAGTCGGAGCACAGTGCTGTGCAGTTGATACTCATCCTCAGTTTTGGTTGCAGTTTGGCAGTCTTCCGAGGAGCCCTGTGTGCTTCTGTATTACATCAAGGCTCCTTGTTCGAAGGGGGGCTACGAGATATCTGCAGTGGCGGCTCGGCATCTGAATGCAGCATGGTCGGGTACTGGTCACTATTGCATAAGTAGCATTGCGCCTTGGCTGTGCAATACTTGGACAGGTGTTTGGATTTGCAACACTTGTAGAAGTATTGGTATTCTCTTATCAACTCTTTTCATTGAGTCAGTGATTTCATTGCAAACCCAGTGCAGCTGTTCAGCAAGTGACAAGTGTGGTGCATAGGACAAAACTGTATTCTCCTTGTATTCGAGATTTAAATTGGGTTGGATGGAATGAGTTAGCTTCCAAACTCTTGATGGTTGAGGAGTGTACCTCGGTCTTATCAACAGCCATGAAGGGTCTTTCCCTTGCAGAGTGCATAGGGCCTGTGGACGATGTATGGTTGATGTTGTATCTTTTTTCATTGGGAGGACTAACAGCTCTGAGTGTGTGGGCCTGGGAGGAGTTGCACACTGCTGTCTGGTGGGCCACAAATTCTTCGAGAATGGTAAAGGGTATAAAGTTGTGGCAACCCTTGTCCATGAAGGCGTCAGACAACTGGAGCCACTGTTCAATTAGTACCTGTGGGAGTTTTCAAATGATTTTATTTTGCATGTCATCTTGGTCAAGACAAGCGAGTCCCGGTAACTTGGGATCCCGTTGTGCCACTTTCAGTTGTAAGAGTATATTAGAGAGTTCCATGATCAGGTGAGGATTGCCGATAGGAATTTTAGAAAATCTGTGGAGGCTATCCAGGAGCGTTGATTATACGTCTTAGGCAGTGTCATACAGTTTGTCGAGTCTTTGCCATGACAACGGTAGGGCAGCATCTGGGTCATCTAAGTGGGAGGCATAAAGTGCCTTTGCAGCTCTGGCAGACTGCGGCCCTAGCCACACCATCAAGTGTACGAGTACTTCATTAGATTTCAGGTGTGCAGCCTGAACGGTGTGCAGGAAAACTTTGTTAGGCTCCTTTGTTAGGCTCCTTTGTTAGGCTCCAACATAGGAAATATGTGCCAGCTGGCTTGTCAGAGAATTTGCATACACTATTAGTGGCCAAATCTAGCTTTCTTCTGCTTACTGCCAAGTCTCTCCAGTTGTCTGCATCATCTGTAGAGTTGGGGAGGGGCATTGACATAGAGGGGTCTTCCCTTGTATTCTCATAGGGTAGGCTCAAGTTGTATGTCAACGATGGGTTGTAGCCTTCCTCCCAGTGCTTACAGAGGATGTTGTTCTGCCATTCCAGAGGTGATGGTGGAATAGGCCAGCCACTGTTATCTTGTAGTACCTGTGAGCTTGAGTGGTGCTGGGATTGTGGCAGGAAGGCTTTTGCCTGTGGATTGAGTGTGGCAGTAGTCGTTGGTTGCATGTCTACTTGTCAAGAAGTTGTTGTGATCACTGGTGGGCTAATAGGCTTGCCCAGCAGGTCGTGAGATGTTGGAGCAGTGGCACTGATTCTGGGAAGAGAATCTCAGACCTTTGGTCATACCACATCATTTGGGGAGGGTTTGCTGTTGGTGGGAAGTGAATCTCATATTTTAGGTCATACAATGTCAGTTGCGTAACTGACGTTTAGAGTCTGTAGTTGAGATTCATCCCTGTACTCCCTTGATGGTGGTAGACTTCTAGGTATCTGAGGCAGTTCCACCTGCTCGTTTTAAAGCAAGTGCTACTCATCCATGTAGGCTTTGACCCATGTGTCTATGGTCTCTTCTCCCAACTCTTTGAGGTTGAATTGAAGGGAGGTGCTATTGGCCATCTTCCACCATGCTGCGGCCAGTGCCATTTTTGTTGCGGTGTCTCTTTGCCGTTCGGCCAACTCCAATTTGGCCTGCACTTTGGCCATTTCTGCCTGCTGTTTGGCCTGGGCTTTGGCTATTTCTGCCTGTTGTCTGGCTGCTATTTCTGCCTGTTGAGTCACTATTTCAGCCTGTTGAGCCACTACTGCCTCCTTCTGCTGTGTTACCTCCTCTGTGGCACATAGCTCTGCGTCTGCTACAACAGCTTCTACCTCAGCTTCTGCGGCCTGGTTGGCATAGCTAGCTGCTTTGGAGGCCTTAGATGCACCGCTACAACAGGAGGATGTTCTGGAAGGATGGTGAGAGCCAGCAGGGGAGAATTGGCACAAGACACTGGAACCTGCTTGCTATCTAGCCAGTTTGGGATGGAGGGAGGAGGCTTTCTTAGAATGGTGGGAAGAAGCTGCTTGTGATTGAAGACCTATGTCAGATGTGGACCTCTCCTTGCCCCTTGTTCCTTTTGAAGTGCATTGAGGATCACAGCCTGGAGGGAGTTTCTGCCTTCCTGAATGCTGTCTTTGTGTTCTTTGTTTACCTCATCGAAGCAAAGAATGTGTTCCTGGAACTCTGGGTCTTCCAGGTTCGACTGTATGTATTTAAGCTTATTTTCACTGTCTCTCCACCATGCGAGGTGCTCCTCTAACTCCTTCGGCATCAGGAAGAGGCTGTCGAGGGGCAACTTGCTTTTGGGGGTGTCGCAGATCTTGAACAACTCCATCCATGAGTCTATATGATGGCAATACTGCCTTTCCCAATCCTCTCTGAAGCATGCCACTGCGAGTGAGGTAAGCTTCCTATGCTGTCTGAGGTTGTAGGCTTTCTGAGGTATTGTGGCTTCTCCAGTAGTTTGGACATCTAAAAGTGGTTGTTGGGAACCAGGCTCCACATTTGCATCAAGGATGGGTGGAGAGTTGGAGTCCCCTGGTACATCAGAGACATCTGTCATAGCTGAAGCAGTTGCCATGTTTCAAATTGGCAAAAGGTGAATTTTGGAAAATTTAGTGGTTTTCCGTGCAATTCCCTTTTTTTTGTATGTGCAAGTAGCAAAAGGTAGGATTTCTGCTGAATTTAGTACTTGAGCATGTAGGTGGTGCTGCAGAGTCTGGGCGGTGCTAGCACAGTACACAGTATGGCTGCTTCTAATGTACATTGTGTGCTTGCTACACAAGGGGGCACTAGAGGTTGCGTAGTGAAGTCTGAAGACTTCAGGGCTAAACACAGAAATATGCCTAGCAAAGTCTGAAGACTTGGAGGTTAAACACAGAAATATGCCTGTTAGTGTTGCTTGCTCCACAAGGTGGCAGTAGTGGGGCTGTTGCTATGTCCATGTTAGATTGCAGTTAATCCTTGAATTAAGTTGTTTAAAGTTTCCACAATAATTGCAAAAAAGGGCCCTTCCGGTTTGCCAGGCTTTGGCGGCGGCGGGGATTCGCGACTGTGCACGATCCCTGTTGCGCTAGCCGTCTTGGTGCCTCCGATCCTGATGGGTCTGGAGGATAAGGCTGCCCTGTAGAGGCAGCCGAAGATAGGGAGGATCTGGGAAGGGGTTTGGGGGTGTCGCAGACCCCCTCCTCACCCAGCTCAACCTTCTTTTCTCAAGGCAGTGGAGCGGCGGTCAGCAATGGCCGCCACAAAGAAGCCGGCAGCTGGAAAAGATTGTGCTGGAGGAAGGAGAAAGAAGAATCAGAAATGAAAGTGTTGGCTGAGCTGGGAAAATAACAACCTTTAAAACCCTGGAACGGAATTGCTTGAATTGCCTGAAAGATACATTGTATCCCTAAGAAGAGAAAAGCGGCGGAGAAAGCTGTCAAGGGAAAACTTTTTTTAATTCACTCTCCCACCCCATAGAAATAGCAGACGGAGACTTGGAAAGTATATTTGGGCACCGAAGGTAATTCAACTTGAAAGTTATGAGATAAAGGATTTTGGACTTTGGATTTAACAACTTTAGAAATTGGAAAACCTGTATTTGAGGTATGGATTTCTGAGCATTTAAAGGGAAATTGCTGTTGTAAGTGGGGGGAGAGGAAAAAAAATTTTTTTGGAGCAATAATTGCAAAAAAGGATTATCATTGGATAAACACTCCGGTTAAATTTGAGAAATTTTGCATAATTTTTGTGAAACTGTGTAAAAAAAATCATATAAGAATTTGCAAACACATATTGGAAAACTCTGGGAAATTTCTCCTTGAGCCCCAGATGTAGCTGTGGGCTGCTTTGCCTAGGTCTCACTTCCTTGTTGAAGAGAAAAAGAGGGGGGGGATTCCTTGTCCAGCATCCAAGGGGCCTTTTAAAGTTTACATTGCGCAGGTAGAGAGAAAAAGAGGCTCAGATTCCTTTGCTTAGGAGGAGAAAAGAAGCCACTGTAGGTTTTTTTTTTAAGCCAAAGGGGAAAGGTCTCTTGGATTGTCTTGTGTCTTGAGAAGGAGGAACATCTGCATTTGTGAAGAGCATTTGAGACAAAGGGGTGGAGAGGCCATTTCTATGGTGATGAGGTATTTTTATTACTGGCATCCGGTAACAATTGTTGGATGGAATGGTCCGTGAAAATGCAGGCTTTTTCTCAGAAGGAAGGAAAAAACAGGAAGCCAAACTCTCTTCAGCTGCTGTAAATGCATTTATTTTCTAGCTTTTAGCCCACAAAGGGACATTGCATTTTATCTGCATTTGAAAAGGAGTTGGAATTCAGAGACAAATGAAATGCTTGGCCCCTCCCCCTGCGATGAGCATCTTTTAGTTAGCAGGGTGTAACATGAGACAGAGAAGCTTTTCTTGTTGAAGGGTGGGGGGGCTTTGCCCTTTCCTGGCCACAATGAGAAGTTTGAAGTACAGACAAAGGAATCCAGCATCAGTAAAGGAAGAGGGGGAAAAAAGGAATGATGAAGACAAAGTTTGATTGCCTTTGAGAGCCTGAGCATAGGATATTTGAAAGTCTCTTGTGTAAAAGGGGAAGGGGGAGGGGTTCTTGCCTCTCCCTGCAATTCAAACTGAGGCACAGAGCTTAGCATTCCACATTCATTCGTGGCTTCAATATATCTTTTTTTTTATCGCAGAGATTCAAATTTTTTACTTTAGGGAGTCTCAAAATCAAACAACGTGATTTTACTGTGACTCCAGCTGTTTTTTCTACTTCTTCCAGGAATCAAGACTAATTCTACTGTTCTGCTTATTATTCTCTGGATGGTATAAAGCAGACAGAGTAACTCCACAAACATCCATAATGAAGTCTTTTTTATTGGTATCCTCATAACTCACATCTGTGATGAAGTTCTTCTTAATGTCCAATCCTGTCTTGTAGTGTAGAAAGATAAAAAGGTCTCAACCCCATAATGATTGAAGCAGCCGCATGGTATGGTGGTTTCAAGGCAAGAGTGAGGGAGTCTCCCCCAACCCAACAAGGCTCAATATAGTGACCAATCAGGATTATAGATGTCATGTGACATGGACTACATTTCCCAGGATACCTTAACTACATTTACCATGATGTCCCCTTAAGGGGACAACTCACAATTCCTAAGTAACTATCCCAGATCCCATTAACTCTAAACTGTCTGGACAGCACATATGGAGGGAAAAGCATCCTGCCTTAAGATGTGATTGTCAAAGCTCTTTAAGCCCACTGCCAAACATTCTCTTCATTCCAAATGACATGGGAAGAAATGACACAGCCTTGAAAATACTATGAAGAACCAAGAAGAAACTATGAGTATAGATTGTGTTTCTTCACTCAGTCCTATAAAAGAGGAAGAGAGAAAAAAATATTAGATGAAAATATTTAGTCACACAGATTATCCAAATGGGAAAGGTTTGATTCTGTGATGATGGGGTCCATTTCTAAGATGAGATTCTTAGCAAGAGATGAATTATAAACCGACACCTGTGAGGGAGAAGAGAGGCCAGAAAATAGCATGACATCAAGTATGGGGAACAGAAATGGAAGTGATGGGTAGCGTGTGGAGGCACTCAGTAACAAGCATATCAATGCATAAGGAAATAGCACAAGTCACATGACCAAGGATCCCATTCTTAACTATACATGCAATACAAAATGCAAACAGGAAGAACTAGAAATTTTAATCCAGGAAGGCCAATATGATTTAACAAACACTAATCCAAGCAAAATGGATTGACAATGGATTTAAGACTGACTAATTGCAGAGGCAATCCATTTGTAGCTCTGGATGAGGTTGTATTCCCCTGGACAAAGTTGTCTTGTAAAAAAGTCATCCTGGAATCATAACTGCTGAATGAAGAGCAAGTAGAAGCTGTGTCCAAGGGAGATTTTGCAAGTTTGTGTGCCAGTTACAGCTGTTTCTAGAACAGCAGGCTTTGCTCTTGGTCAGCCCTGCATAGGTTCATGTTTTTTTCACCCTTGTATTGGTGGAAATATTCTAGTCTGTCCTATTTCCACTGAGAAGTGTTTCCCTTGAAGATCCTTCAAAGTTTCAGATATTTCATTACTACAGGAGCTGCACTGACAGTTGCAGTTAACTTCTGGATGCAAATCAAGGTGCCGATGGCCCCACAGCCCCACATAACTGTCTCTGACATAATCTTCTCTGGGTTGAATCTATCCATCTAAGTTCAGCGCCGGAAGGCTTGCAGAGGTCCCAGCCGGAAGGAAGTGCTACCTGCAAGGCTTGCTGAACTTCCCTGGTGATGACCACCCTCCTTTGAACTGCCAACTCCTGGATATTTGGACGTTGCAGCTTATTGTGTTTCTGAAGAGCTTCAAAAACATGGCTCTTCTTTGGGACCACATTTGGAGAGAAGTAAAGACCACGTTAATCACTAATGGTGGTTATTATTTGTTTTTGTTAATTAATCATTAATTATTTGTTCCTGCTATTTTATTATTTTATTCCTATTCTGCTCAGAGTTTTTTTTAGAATGGTGCAGCCTATACATGGAATTAAATAAATAAGAAATGTCTCTGAGACTTATGAAGGTGCTCTTATTAATTTTATAATTCTACCAATGTTCAGATTGCTTTGGAACCTTCCAGTTACAACTGTTGCTAGTACTACACTATTATGGATCTCAGACTTTATGCCAGAAAGATAACAGGGAGAAAAATCTACATGATTTCTAATTCCATCTTATCTCTAACCCCTATTAAAAACTCTGAAAGATTACTTTAAGGCAGTGATGGGATTCGAATTTTTTAACTACCGGTTCTGTGGGCATGGCTTGGTGGGCGTGACAGGGGAAGGATACTGTAAAATCTCCAGTCAGAGGTGGTATTTTCTGGTTCTCCAAACTACTCAAAATTTCTGCTACCAGTTCTCCAGAACTGGTCAGAACCTGCTGAATACCACCTCTGCTTTAAGGGTAAAACAGACAGACCTCTCTCCTTGTCTTCTCTCTCTCTTTCAGAACCAACCAATAAACATTACCTTTGGTTATTTTTTAGAGCAAGACTGAATTTAGAGCTTCTGTATCTTTGCTTCAGCCATTCAAACAATGGGGTATAATGTGCCAGGGCTGTTCCCCAAAAGTATCTGAAAGAAATTGGAGACAGGACACCAGCCAAATGAAGAAATGCTCTTGGCTAAGCAAGTGTCAGTGTTTTTGTCTTTCTGACTTGACTTATGCACATCAAGTCCCTTTTCTGGTGGAGAACTAAGAGATTCTGAGTTCCAGTAGAAAGTATAGAGGGGCTTTCCCATTCTGCCAGGGCTCTCCACTGAGTCCCTCCTGTATCAGTGGCAGAAGGCAGCAATCATGCTGAAAAGCACCTACATTGGCTCCAGGTTCTTGTTTAGCTGAGACCTTTCTGACCCCTCTTTCATGCATCCTGTAGTGTATTCAAATAGAGACTTCTAAGAATACATTCCTATTGATTGGTTAATGCAACAAAACGATTGGTTAATAATGACAGTTACCGATTGGCCACCTAAGCGGCGGGAAGTTTAAATAAATGCCATTGGTTGTGAGTCACAAGCAGCCGCTATAAAAAGGGCTGCCACGGCTCGACTTTAGTTGAAGTTACTGGTTGCTAAATAAAGAGCTGAATTCAACTCCAGTCTTCGAGTCTGTTTTATCCTGGGACAGAACACTGGCGACGAAGGTGGGATTGAAGAGACAAAGACCATAAGCATGTGGCAACGATAGCCGAAGGACCAACGAAATGGCTGGCAACAATTCGCCACCCGCACCGTTCAACCCAGCCAAAGAAGACTGGGAGTCATACATTGACAGATTCCTGATGTTTTTAGAAAGCAACGAACTGCAAGGGATCACCGACCAGAGAAAGAGAGCCGTATTCCTAACGCATTGCGGTCTGACTATTTTCAAGATGGCCAAGGCACTAGGAAGACCAAATGACGTCAAACAGATGGCCTGGCCAGACCTAAATCAGATGCTGAGAAACCATTACACGCCAGCCGTATCCAACCTCATTAGAAGGCACAAGTTCTACAAGCGCGACCAACTAGAGGGTGAGAGCATCGGAGACTTCGTAGCAGCACTAAGAGACATTGGGGGGGGGGGCATGCGAGTTCCTCAACATGGACGAAGCCATGGGGGATCACATAGTCCTTGGGCTTAAAGACGCAACCTTACAGAGCAAACTGCTAAACCGACCCAACATCACCGTGAACAAAGCCACTGCTGAAGCAACTGCCGCTGAAGCCACAAAGAAATCTGCAGCAAAAATGAAGCAGATGAATACTACGAACAGTTCATGCCTGAACAAAGAAAAGAAAACTGAGGGAGCCCAAAAGCACACTGCCACAACCTCCCACCATGAGGACATTGAATCATCCACCGATTCAGAAGATGAGGACGAGGAGGTAAACAGACTCTACTCAGAAAGGAACGGGAGAGAGAGACGAAGTAGAAAAACTGAATTCCAGTGTGCGGGTTGCGGCAGAAACCACCCGAGGTCTGAGTGTCGATTCTTGGACACCACATGAAGGCATTGTGTGAAATGGGGGCACATTGCGAGGGTCTGCCGAAACAAAAAGGGCTATAGTCCAAGAGGACAAGGCAGTACCCCCCCAGAAACAAAGAAAGGTCAACCAGAAGCCGTTGGAGTCAAGACGGAAAAAATCAATGGCTCAACAAAAAGGAAGAAATGCATCAAACAATCACTATCGGAACAGCCAGAACAACAAACACCAAGAAGGTTCAAATCAACGTCCTGATAGAAGGGGAGCCATGTGAAATGGAAGTAGGCTCAGGCTCATACTTATCAATGGTATCATGGAACACAATAAAAAGTTTGATACAGGACATAAAGTGTAGAGAACTCAAAGAGCAAAGCCTGATCATCAAAGACTACCAGGGCAACAAGATACCAATAGTGGGACTGGGACTTTTTACAGTAAAATTTAAAAAACACACCGAGATTCTTCCATTAACCATCGTTGACAGAGATCACCCCAGCCTGCTTGGGTTAGAATGCTTCAAACTGCTCGGAATCGAAGTGACAGGAATCAACAGCGTCACCATGATGGACTGGGGAAAAGACCTGTTGGAAGAATTCCATGATGTATTCGACAGGACCTTAGGCAAGTACCGTGGGACCCCTATATCATTTAACTTAAACCTGAACGTAACTCCCATCAGGCTTAAAACCAGATGGGTACCATTTGCACTAAGACCAAAAACTGATGAATAACTAAACAAGCTAATCGCTCAGGGGGTACTAGAGCCAACCAATCATGCCAGATGGGAAACCCCAATTGTGACTCCCACAAAACCTGACGGGTCCATGTGCATCTGTGGTGACTATAAGGCCACCCTGAACCATGCATTGCAACAGAGCGCATACCTCGTACCAGTAGTCCAACACCTGTTGCACTCATTAGGGAAAGGAAGGATTTTTGCAAAACTCAACCTCACATAGGCATATCAACAATTACCCATTGATCCTGAGACAGCAGAGGCGCAAACCATTGTAACGCATAGAGGAGCCTTTAAATGTAATAGATTACAATTCGGTGTGAGCTTCTACAATTCGGTAGAAGCTTTTAAAAAGGAGGTGCATGCTACAGTTCCACAACAGAGAGCACATGGTTGTTTCGCTCTCACACTCAAAAGTGTTGTGCTTATAAGGCTGATCATTGGTCTTTTAAATGTTTCAGCATAGCTTTTTGAAGGGAATGAAATTGCAATTCATCATTCTCTGAAGTATCATTACCCTGGTCAGTTTTATATGTGTAGAGAATTTTAATACTGATGTTTAATATCTGCTCCATAACATCGTTGATGGATTAAGCTATAGTCCAGACAAGAAAAAATAAAACCCATCTCAACATATTTTACAAGTAAGACTGTGACAACGAAACAATTGAGATTGACTTCGATAGAAGTACCTTTATGTTGTTCAGATTGACTTCTTGGAGAGTGGGATCATTTGCCTTAATTCCCTGGCATTTTCCAGAGCCTAATAGAATGCCTCTTACAAGGACTAAAAGGGGTGGTACCTTACTTCGATGATGTATTAATATCAGCCGAAAACAAAAAACAGCTAAAAGACCATTTAAGGGCAGTTTTGACAAAATTTAGAGAAACAGGACTCAAAGTTAAAAAAGAAAAATGCCAACTTGCCACAAACAAGGTCGAGTTCCTGGGATACGTTATTGACGAAGCAGGAATCCACCCCACAACAAAAAAAGTACGAGCAATAAAGGAAGTTCCCAGACCCAAAAACAAAATGGACTTACAAGCATTTTTGGGATTCATTAATTTTTATCATGTCTTTCTGCCACAGAAGGCAACAGTAGTGGAACCACTGCATAGACTCCTCGATAAAAAAGCCAACTGGAAATGGGGCCAACGAGACGAAACAGCGTTCCAAAAAATTAAAGACTTAATCACATCAAAATCTGTATTGATACAATACAGCAACACACTACCTCTAACTGTCACCTGCGACGCTTCACCTTTCGGCATAGGCGCAATACTCAGCCACACACTACCAGATGGCAGAGAAGCACCAATCGCCTTTTATTCCAAGACACTATCTAAGACTGATAGAAACTACAGCCAATTGGACAGGGAAGCCTTGGCAGCCATTTTGGGGGTGAAACGTTTCCACGAATACCTATACGGTAGGACATTTTCTTTAATTACCAACCACAAACTGCTATTGGGAATCCTAGCTGGAGACAGGGCCACCTCCAATATCCTGTCCCCAAGAATGACTAGATGGTCAGAATTTCTGGAAGCCTACAATTACAAACTCATTTATCGCCCAGGGAAAGCCATATCCCACGCAGACACGTTAAGCCGTTCACCACTTTCAGGTCATGATGACGATCCAGCCCCCACCACACAGACACTACAAATTGAGCCTATCCCAAATTGGCCCATCACCACATTGGACATCGCAAGGGAGATGGCTAAAGATGCACTGATGGCCCGAATATTGAACTGGGTGGGACGGGGCTGGCCGGAAAACATAAAAACCGAGACTTTTAAACCTTTTAAAAACCGGCAAACTGAATTATCAATTGAAAAAGGGTGCATTTTGTGGGGAGACCGGGTCGTTGTCCCTCAAAAATTATAGGAAGACGTCCTTAACATGTTACACGAAGGACACCCCAGCATGGTAAAGATGAAGTCCCTGGCCAGAAGCTATGTTTGGTGGCCAGGATTAGATAAAGACATTGAAACCTGGGTTAAAACATGTAACAAATGCCCATCATCCAGACCACCCCCCTCCAGCACCGGTTCTTGACTGGGAGACACCCAGAGGCCCCGGTCAAGAATCCATATGGACTTCGCAGGCCCCACAAAAGGATATACTTACCTAATCATTGTGGATGCCTATTCCAACTGGTTGGAAGTCATCATCATGAATTCAACAATGATGGAAGCCGTCACCAAACAACTAAAAAAACTTTTCACCACCCATGGTCTACCAGAAGTAGTAGTATCGGACAATGGGCCACAGTTTACAGCCTTGGCTTTTGAACAATTCCTAGCGGAACATGGAATACGGCACGCTTTGACAGCGCCAGCTCATCTGGCGGTGAACGGAAGAACGGAACGCATGGTTCGTTACACGAAAGAAGCATTGGAAAAGCTTGACGGAAATGATATGCAAGAAAAAATCAACACCATGCCCACCATCCAACACATAACACCATGCATGGCCACAAAGAAGAGCCCGGCTGAATTGTTGATGGTAAGAAAGCTGCGTTCCTACTTGGATAGACTGCACCCCACATACAACCCCGAAAAGCCACCAGACTCTTCCAGTAAGTACCGCTCTTTCCTCCCAGGCGACTTAGTTTATGCAAAAAACCTTACCGGAGAACCATTATGGTTACCAGCAACAATCACACAAATCACTGGCCCTCATTCCTACCGACTAGAAACAGCTGACTGCAGATCGTGGAAACGACACATCGACCAACTACGATCATGACACATCAAACGAGATACCGACGTTCCCCGAAGCGCAGAACAGTTTCCCAAACACCCCCAGATAATAATAAAAAATCCAGAGGGGGGGGGAACCCTTTAATAATAAAGAAAATGAAAATTATCCAGTTATAAATACCAACCAGAAACAGAGAACCCAGAAAAAAATAAAACTCACTTACCATTAGAAGACTTCGAGAAAAAAGAACTGAAGGAACTGCAGGAAAGAAGCAGCCAAGCTGACTCTACTTACCCGTACACAATGTGAGGAGACCACTCCATCCATCCAACCAACCAAGGGTGCAGCAGGAGTCCAATCAACCCAACAAGGCACAGCGGGAGCGGCATGGCTGAGGCACCCTTCCAGGAAGTTCCAAGAAGACTGGGAAGGACAGCAGGCCTGTCCGAACCGGTGGAGACCAACACAGGGACTGAACTGCGCAGGTCACCTAGAACTCACAAGAGCCCTGCCTACCTGCACAACTACGTCACGTAATGTTGAAACGAACCAAGAGGGGAGGGGTGTAGTGTATTCAAATAGAGACTTCTAAGAATACATTCCTATTGGTTAGTTAATGCAATGAAACAATTGGTTAATAATGACAGTTACTGATTGGCCGCCTAAGCGACGGGAAGTTTAAATAAATGCCATTGGTTGCGAGTCGTGAGCAGCCGCTATAAAAAGGGCTGCCATGGCTTGACTTTAGTTGAAGTTACTGGTTGCTAAATAAAGAGCTGAATTCAACTCCGGTCTTTGAGTCTGCTTTATCCTGGCGACAGAACACATCCTAAACTAGATAAATCAGGGAGCATCTCCTGTTTAGTGCATGGAGGCTAAAACCTACCATGAGCAGTTGCAGGAACTGGGCGTGGCTAGTCTGGGGAAGAGAAGGACCAGGGGAGACAGGAGAGCAGTGTTCCAATATTTGAGGGGCTGCCCCAGAGGAGGAGGGGATCAAGCTATTCTCCAAGGCACACGAAGGCCAGAGAAGGAACAATGGATGGAAACGAACAAGGAGAGATTCAACCTGGAAATAAGGAGAAATTTTCTGACAGAGAGAGCAATCAACCAATGGAACAGAAGCTGCCTTCAGAAGTGGTGGGAGTGCCATCGTTTGAGACTTTCAAGAAGAGACTGGGCTGCCATCTGTCACAAATGGTGTGGGGTCTCCTGATTGGGCAAGGGTTGGACAGATGACCTACAAGGCCTCTTCCACCTCTGTTAATCTGTAATCTAATCTGCATGCATGAAAGCATAGGGAAAGGTTTGTTCTTGAAACAAATGCTGGGGGAGAGCGGCTGCTGTAGCTTGCAGGGCTGAACAGGAACAGTAGGGAGTGGCTGTCAGCCATAGGAGGAGGATTGTTGCCAGTTCAGTGGAAGGAGGAAAGCTACTGGGAGCTGCACCAGCAAGAGTGAGAGGGACGGAGAAGCCAGCGCTAACCTACTATTGATTATGCTTATTAGTATTATTTCAGATTATACCCCTGTGCACAAGCAGCGGGGAGTGAAGCAGCAGCTTGGGAATAGGAGTGATTTCTGCCCACTAACCTCAGCGTCCCCAGAAACCTCTTTAGGCTGCCTTTTTCTCTGAGGTGGGGTGTGTGTGTGTGTGTGTGTGTGTGTGTGTGTATACAGAAGATGGGATGGGGGTGCTGTGGCAGGGAGAGGAAGCTGGACCAGAGGTAGAGGGAGCTGGCAACTCATCCGAAGGATAGACGGCAGCAGCTCCGTGTCTGGCCATTGTCCGGCTCCTCCTCAGAAATTAGTCCTCCTCTTTGAGGCCCAAAGAGCCTGACTCTTCCCCGGGTCAAATGTCCACCAGCCAGAACAAGCTCTCTGTTTCCTGTGGGGCTCCCTGCACACATTTCATCTGCTTCAGCACCAGCTCTGCCTCCGGGCTATTGCCCAGGATAATTGGCAGGCAAGGATAAGCAAGGCAGGCCTCTTTCCAGCAGAGCCACAGGGGCCCAGGGAGCTGGAAATTTGCTGGGGGGGGCGGGGGGGAGGCTGGCAAGTTACAAACTAGCAGAGAGAGGAGGGGGAGAATCCATTTTTAAAGATAACCCGAAGGCAAATATAATATTTATACTTGCAGCTTCCTCATAAACCCCAAAGGTGTCTAATGAGATGGAATTGCAAAATGGTTGTCCTATTTGGTGGCTTCTCAGCAGCCA
This sequence comes from Pseudonaja textilis, assembly GCF_049901715.1. Classification (NCBI taxonomy): domain Eukaryota; kingdom Metazoa; phylum Chordata; class Lepidosauria; order Squamata; family Elapidae; genus Pseudonaja; species Pseudonaja textilis. The sequence continues at coordinate 263,307 of NC_141999.1, forward strand.
ACACAGAGCTTGAATTTTCAGCTCTTTAAGTGCTGCAGGCAAAACTCCTGCGAGGCAGGTGAGGATCCAGCAGTCCTGGGGGGATTTGGGCAGGGAAATGCCAGGCCAGGGAAAGAGAGGAAAAGAGCTGGCAGGGCAATTTGGCCGGGTGGAGGACATCTCTGCACCTCACTCCATCCCAATGTCAGCATCACCAGAGGGCTGAGTGGGGTAGAACCCCTGTGTGACTCACGGTAGGAATCTGGGCTGGAGTGGGCAGCCCCTGTTTGAGCCCACAGCTGCCCGCCAAGAAATGGGCCCCACTGACAAAGTGCTGTGCCCATTGGGAAGCTGGGATCTCCTTCCTACAGCTCCTCTCCAGGCCCCAGAACCAGAAGAGATCCTCCAGAGATGCTAGCACTGCCTGGAATCTCCAGAATATCTCCCTTGTGGCTGACCTATTTCTCAGGTATGGAGGGTGATGGCACCAGATTCATGCCCCAGCCCCTCCCACTCTGATGAGGCTACCTGACCTTGGCACACAGGTAGAGCTACACCTTTAGAACTACACCTTTATGTTAGGCCTTAAGTTTCATCATTTATATATTTACATCTATTATTGAGAAATTTACATACTGGAAGAGATAAATCTAAAGAAAAAGAAAAGAAAGAACGAAGAAGAAAAAGATAGGAAAAAAGTAAAAAAGTTATGAAGTATAATGACTTCTGATCTTCTCTTCGGATTTTGACAAACCTATTGTCACCCCTCCTTCCTACACCTTCTAAAAACCTCTTCAACCCCATATTAAATTCTAATTTTATTTCTATTTTTTCTAATCATTAAGCCCATTAAGTCACTTCATTTTTATTCTTCTTTTAGTAAAAAGTCCACAAATTGTTTCCTGCCTTTTAAAAAGTCATGTGTTGTTTTCTCCCTGACCAAACAGGTCAGTTTTGCCCTTTGGGCTAGTTCTCATAATTTTATGACTCATCCCTACATGGTGGGAATTTCAATAACCTTCTGCCCTTGTGTATAGGATAACCCATAGGATTTCAAGTGCCATTGTGCACCTCTGTGACAGACGTTAATTTTATTTATGCTGGCTATGTCCCCTGGGTGTGTTTCCTCAAAATTAGGCGCAGATCATATCACCCTGTGATCTACCTGGAGTCTATGTGATCCTTTCTTTTCAAATGACTTTATGTACTGGGAGCACCTTATTTATTTAATTATTTCGATGACATACTTCTATGCCAAAAAATACAATATTATGAAAATGAAAAAAATATGAAAAAATACAATATTAAACTAATCACATAGAAAAAATAAAAATGCTTCATGCTGCAAGGATACAAAGAAAAAAAGATGGCAATATCAGGTCAAGTTAGGAGAAGATCCGAAAATCAAGTGGATTTTCAACGTTTCCCCATAGTTCTACCCCATAGAACATGAAAATGAGCTTAATTTTGAAATCCGAGCTCTGCTTCAAAAGTAATGTATTTTGAGATATATCCATTTTGAGATATGCCTTGGGATAACTGTTCAGGGAAAGCTCAGATCTGAAAATCAAGTTGATTTTCAACATTTCCCAACCTGCAGAAAATGAAACTTAATTCTGAAATCTGAGCTCTGCCTCAAAAGTTATATATCACTGCTAAATTGAGTTCTGCCTTCCTTTTTGAGATATGCCTTCGGATAACTCCTCAGGGAAAGCTCGGATCTGAAAATCAAGTGGATTTTCAATGTTTCCCACCCCGCAGAACATGAAAATGAGCTTAATTTTGAAATCAGAGCTCTGGTTTTACCCAATCTCGGCAGCCGAATAAGAACCAATCAGAATGCTTAGTTTTGTCCAATCACGGCCCGGCTTTTCCAAACCAATAGGAATGCAGGCCTACAAGCCTGCTAGTATGGAACACCCCTCCACTCTTGGTTCCGTCCAAGGGGCGGGGTAACGTAATCACGCAAGTAGGCGGGTCTTCGTACCTGCCTACTAGACTTGCACAGTTCACAGTGTCTCTGTTCACCATCGGGTTCGGACGGGCTCTGCGTCGCTCTCAAGCTGCAAGATGGAACTGCCTGGAAGGGTGAGCTGGTCCTCTGGCGGCGACTCCCACCTGGTGATTCCGGGTCAGTTGAGTCATCTGCTCTGCTGCTCCCGCCTGGGCTCTCTGGGCTGGTGGAGCTTGTCCGGTCGCTGCTTCCAGGCGAAGTGCCCGTCTGCCACGACTCCCTTCTGGCTGGTAAGTATTGTTGGTTTTTGTTTAATGTCTGTGGGGGGTGTTCTACTTGTACAGATGTTCATTCATTTTCTGAACTTGAGGTTTCCCCCCACCCTCTGATTTCTTGGTTGGAGTCTATGAGGGGGGAAGCGGCCAGCCTGGATCTTAGCTGGTCAATATGACGTTTCCACGACCTCCCATCGGTGGTCTCGAGCCGGTAGGAGCGGGGGCCTGTGACTTGGGTGATTTTTGCAGGGGTCCAAAGTGGGTCCCCTGTAAAGTTTTTGGCAAATATAGTGTCTCCTATCTTGAAGGCGGGTGCTTGCTGCTGGAACCAAGGGGTTTTTCTGGGATGTAAGCAGGGTGCAGGTGGTCTAGAGGTGACCTGAGTCTTCTGCCCATTAATAGCTCTGCTGGGCTCTTGTTGGTGGTGGTATTTGGTGTGATATGTTGTAGGAGAAGCATCCTGGTGATCTTCTCGTGGATGTTGCCATGTTCCATTTTGTGCAGAGTTTTTTTTGTAAATTCAACCATGCGTTCAACTCTACCATTTGCCGCCAGGTGAGCTGGCGATGTCAATGCATGTTGGATGCCGCGGTCTGCCAAGTATTGTTCAAAAGCCAAGGCGGTAAATTGTGGCCCACTGTCAGAAACAATAACATCTGGCAGACCATGCGTTGCGAAAAGTCTATTTAATTTCTTGATGACAGCTTCTGTGGTGGTTGTCTTCATTGCGCTCACCTCGAGCCAATTTGAATAAGCGTCAACAGTGATTAAAAAGGTGTGCCCCTTGGTTGGCCCTGCGAAGTCAATATGGATGCATGACCAAGGGCCTCTGGGTGTTTCCCATTCTAATGGTGGGGCCTTAGGGGGAGCTGAGCGAGTCTCTTGGCATTTGTTACAAGCGGTGACCCAGGTTTCAATTTGCTTGTCCATGCCTGGTCACCAAGCGTAGCTTCTGGCCAGGGCTTTCATGCGCACAATACCAGGGTGCCTGTCATGCAGCAAGTCTAAAACTTTTTTCTGTAGTGTCTCTGGTATTACTACCCGGTCTCCCCACAACACGTAACCTTTTTGCAAAAAGAGTTCAGTTTGCCAGTTTTTAAATGGTTTAAAAAGTTTGTTTGGCTCGGTTTCTGGCCATCCCCTCTCCACCCAGCTGAGAACTCGTGCCAAGCGTCTGTCCTTCCTAGTTTCGTGGACGATGTCTTGCATGGGGATCGTTTCAATTTGCAAGACTGGTAATGTGGGTGCTGGGTCCTCTTGCAAGTCTGGCAAGGGGGAGTGGCTTAAGGCATCGGCGTGCAGGATTGTCTTGCCAGGGCGATGTATCAATTTGTAATTATAAGCAGCAAGAAATTCAGACCATCTTGTCATTCTAGGTGACAAGATGTGTGGAGTGGGCTTGTCACCCGCCAATATGCCAAGTAGGGGCTTATGGTCTGTAATAATGGAAAATGTCCTACCATAAATGTATTCGTGGAATCTCTTTACTGCTGAAACGATGGCGAGGGCTTCTTTGTCCAGCTGGCTATAGTTCCTCTCTGGCTTGGACAATGTTCTGGAAAAGAATGCAACGGGGGCTTCCATTCCATTTGGTAAAACGTGGCTCAGGATGGCGCCAACCCCAAAAGGCGATGCGTCGCAAGTAACAGTCAGAGGTAGCATTTCATTGTATTGCATGAGGACTGCATCTGAAGTCAAAAGCTTTTTTATCTGGTGAAAAGAGTGCTCTTCTTGCCGTCCCCATATCCAGGAAGCCTTTTTATCAAGGAGTCTATGCAGAGGTTCTGCGACAGTCGCTTTCTGGGGTAGAAAAATGTTATAGAAATTAATGAGTCCGAGGAAGGCTTGGAGGTCCGTTTTGTTCTTTGGTCTGGAGGCGTTTTTGATGGCTTTCAATTTTTTATCTGTGGGGTGAATTCCTTGTTTGTCAAGGAGGTAGCCAAGAAATTCAACCCTTTCAGTGCATAATTGGCACTTTTCCTTTTTCACCTTGAGGCCAGCGTCTTTGAATTTCTGTAGGACCGCCCTCAGTCGTTTTTCCAATTGTTTTTTGGTAGGGGCTGCTACCAGAACATCATCGAAATAAAGCACGATTCTTTTAATTCCCTGCAACAATCTCTCCATTAGACTTTGAAAAATGCCTGGTGCGACGCTGACCCCAAACTGGAGCCAGTTACATTTGAACGCCCCTCTATGTGTCACTATTGTTTGGGCTTCGGTGGTTTCATCATCAACTGGCAGTTGTTGATAAGCTTGAGCCAGGTCGAGCTTTGCAAAGATCTTGCCACCCCCTAGTGAGTGCAGGAGATGTTGGACTACTGGCACCGGGTAGGCGCTCTGCTGCAATGCGTGGTTGAGGGTAGCCTTGTAGTCACCACAAACTCTCAGGGAGCCATCGGGTTTGATGGGGGTGACAATTGGGGTCCCCCAATGGGCATGATCGATGGGTTCTAACATGCCTTGCGCTATTAGTTTGTCTAATTGTTCGTCTATTTTAGGCTTGAGTGCAAAAGGCACTCGGCACGGCTTGAGATGGATGGGAGCAATGTCAGGGCTGAGATTAAAGGAGATAGGGGACCCCTTGTACTTGCCTAGATGTTCACTGAAGACTTCTTGGAAGTCCTGGATGAGCATTGCTTCCCAGTTTCCGTCTTCTGTGTGGTTGATGTCTACCATCTCGATCCCCAACGGTGCGAACCACTGCAACCGAGTAGGCTGGGTCTGTCTTTATCAACGATTGTGAGTGGTAGGATGGTGGTGTGGTTTCTGAATGAGACTTGAAAATGTCCAGTGCCAACGACCGGAATGCGATTACCTTGATAGTCTCTTAATATTAGCTTCTGGTCGCTAAGCTCTTGGTGGCAGATGCTGGGAATTAGTCTTTTGATGGTCCTCCAGGAGACCATAGAGAGGGAGGAACCGGAGTCTACCTCCATGGTGCAAGGCTGATTCTCGATGTTGACCTCTACATGTATCTTTCATGCGTCTATTGATGAAGCGTGGCCGATGGTGACTGTTTGGTGCATTTCTTCTCTTCTGGGTGCCTCGATGAACTTCCTGGGTAGGCTGTCCCAGTTCCATCGGCTGTCATTATGGAGGTCCTGGTTTATGGTGGGGGTGCCATCTCTTCTTCTTGGGCTGTTTCCCCGTCGTCGGGGGCTGGAATTTCGTTTGTTACGGCATTCTTTAGCAATATGCCCTCGTTTTTTGCAAAAACGGCAAACAGCGTCCAGGAACTTGCATTTGGAACGCGGGTGATTTCCTCCGCAGCTGGCACATTGGTAACTCGACTTACAACCGCGCCGGTCTCGTCGCTCACGTTCCGACTGAAGTCTGTGAATTTCGTCCTCTTCACTGTCAGAGGGGGATTCGATGTCACCGTGGTGGGTGGATGCTGCATGTTTGTCTGCTGCGGTTGCCGTCTCACTGGTGGGTTGGCGGTCATTTCCATTTGAACGCTGCATTCGCGCTGCTGACTTACGGGTGGCCTTGGCTGCGGTGGCTTCGGCTACGGCGTCGGCGAGGGAGATGTCTCCTTTAGCCATCAGTCTGCTTTGGAGAGTTGGATCTTTCAGGCTGAGGACAACTCACTCACGCATGGCCTCGTCTAGATTGGCGAATCCGCACAAGCCTCCTAGGTCTCTCAGGTCGGCTATGAACTCTCCAATGCTCTCACCCTCGCGCTGATCCCTCTGGTAAAAGTCATGCCGACGGATGAGAATCGGCACCACCAGGGCATAGTGGTTCCGGAGGATGGGAGCTAGGGTATCCCAATCCATGGTCTTGATGTCTGTTGGCTTCATGAGCGCCTTGGCCATTTTAAAAACTGTGGGTCCGCAGTGTGTTAGAAAAACCACTCGCTTCTTGCTGCCGGTGGCGTCCTTCAGGTTGTTTGATTCCAAGAACATTTGGAAACGATCAATGTAGGACTCCCAGTCCTCACTGCCAGATTGAATGGTACGGGTGGCATGGCGCTGCCGGCCATCTTGCAGGTCGTCTATGCGCTCTCTGCCACGTGCTAGTCAGCTCTGTTGTCTCAGTATCCCACCCTCGTCGCCAGTGTTATGTCTGGGCGGTGGGTCCCAAGGAGAGACGAGACTCGAAGTAGTGACAGCAGCTCTTTATTAGGAAACCAGATATCGAGACAAGACTCCCAGCCGAGGCAGCTTCTTTTATAGAGCTGGCTGCGGCTAGGCAGCCTATGACATGCATTTGAGCTTGCTGCGCTTGGTTTTACCCAATCGCGGCAGCCGAATAAGAACCAATCAGAACACTTAGTTTTGTCTAATCATGGCCTGGCTTTTCCGGACCAATAGGAATGCAGGCCTACAAGCCTGCTAGTATGGAAAACTCTACATAGGCAGATATCTTTGCAACATCCATTTCAACCACTTGTCAACACCCCTTAGAACCATTGGAAGCAAGAGTACCTGTCCACCCTAAACGGCCACCAGAAGTGACCAGCAGACTTTCACCAAGAAGCTCTATACCAGACCAGTCACCGACCTAGTGTTGCTGTGGAGAAAGGCTGAACTTGAAGAATGAACCTCAAGCTTCGCATGCTTTGCTTTGTTTGAGGCTTTGTTACTATTTACCGTTTATCTTAGTTATACAGCTAACTGTTTATCTTAGTTATATACTGTACTTAACTGCTATTCAGCTAATATTACTGTTTACTGTTTATCTTAGTTATATAGTTAACTGCTATTCAGTTAGTATTACTGATTACTGCTTATCTTAGTTATATAGTTAATTGCTCTTTAGTTAGTAGTGGAATTTACAATTCCAGGTGGGGAGTGTGCTGTCCAGACCGTTTAGAGTTAATGGGATTTGGGATAGTTAGTTAGGAATTGACAGCTGTCCTCTTAAGGGAATGCATCATGGTAAATGTAGTTAAGGTATCCTGGGAAATGTAGTTCATGTCATGTGGCCACATCTGTCACCCTGATTGGTCACTGAATTGACCCTTGATGGGTTGAGGGAGGTTTCTTCACTCTTGCCTGAACACAGCCTCATGGTAGCATCTCTACCCCTGCCTCTACAACTATGGCATGAAATATGGGATAGAAAGATTACTATCATTTTACACTATGATTTCAACTATGCAAAGAATTGGACATTAGATTCATCTCGACATAACTGTGAGTTACCTTGAGGATACCTAGTATAATCCAATAAAAGAAACTTTGGATGGAAGAATTTGAAGAGTTATTCTATCTGTGTTTATATTCAGCAAGTGAACCAAAAGACAGAATATTCACGGTTTTTGCTGAAGGGCACACATCTGAGAGAACAACCCCTCTTGCCAGGCCCAGCTAGGTCTCATTAATATTCACCAAATATGATGGTAATTACAGATTGTGGGTTGTGGATAGAGATACAGATTGACCAAGCCAACATTTGGAAGCAGCTGAAGGAACTGGGCCAGCAGTCTGGGTTCAGAATGAGGCATTGGTCCTATGTTCCTTGAGTGTCCCTCTCTTCCACTCTATCACTCTCTGCCCATCGGGCAGTGATGTCCCAATCTGCCCTCGGTCCCCCCAGTAATCTGTTTCTCCTCCCACCCGTCAGCAAGGAGAGGCAGCACCCAAGTGGCATTCAGCAACCCCAACAGCCACTTACAAATTTAAGACTCCCACCTGTCTGGTTTTATTTTTTTATGTAAGGATTTAGGATTATAGTGCAGGATTAAGTAAGCATTTATTTAAGACACTAAAGGGTCAAACTGAAGTTGTAAGAAAAGAGGACAAAACGAATGATGCCAAAATATAATATCAGTAAATTACTGAAGTAGAACATATTTTACCATATTTTTAACAAGAAATGAACTGTACAAAATCATCATAAATATTTAATTATTTTAACAATATGAGAAAAGATTTGAATCTCTTAGAAAAATACCAAATCTCCATCTTCTAAAAAGAAACAAATATAGAAAGAAGAAAAACTACTAAAAACATTATAGTGTAAATAAATATGTGGTTTCTAATTTCCCATTTGTGGTACTTGACTGATGTACAATGTTTACCAACATTTAAAGATTATAGTTTCAATCCTTTAGTCAATGTTTTTTTCCTTTTAAAACCATACATTAAATACTATATTTGTCTTGTTGCGGAATAACTAATATATATGGAAGCCATTCTTGCTAAAATTGTGAATATATAATAGTCACCACAATACCAAAAAGATGTTGAGGCCCTAAAAAGAGTGCAGAGGAGAGCCAGAAAAGAGAGGATTAGGGGGGTGGCTAATGATTGTAGGAGCTAAGTATCTCTGGTCTAACAAAGAGAAGGGCAGGTGTGTGTGTGTGTGTGTGTGTGTGTGTGTGTGTGTGTGTGTGTGTGACATAATAGCAGTCTTCCAGTGCTTGAGAGTCTGTTACAGAGAGACTCTCCAAAGCACCTGAAGGCAGGACAAGAAGTAGTAACATGTGGAAAATCATTAAAATGGAATCCAACGGCATCAAACGGGATAGAACTAAAGATTAATTTCCTAACTCAAATCCCCCAGCAACTAAGACTAACCTGAGCACAACCAAGCCCCCACCTGAACAGAACACGCCTCCAACCAATCAGAACACAGCTAACCCCCCAACCAATCAGAACACAGCCAAACCCCCTACCAATGAGAACACACCCCCACCCAATCAGAACACAGCCAAGCCCCCACCCAATCAAGTCCCACCCCCACTGGCAGTTAAAAGGAGGAAGCAGCTGCAATCTCCATTACTCTGAGAAGCACAGAGCCGGAGACAGAAGCCTGAAGATGATGAATGAGACTTCATCGAAACGTTGCCTAGATACCTCAAATCTTACGTGGGAGAAAACCCGAACAACCAAAGATCCACATATAAATACTCGCGAGAACCTCAGAAAACATATATATATATATATATATATATATATATATATATATATATATATGAATTTACATGATATAAAATAGATATTAGAAATTTGAATGTTATAATTTTAGAATGCACAAATTCAGTGTTTAATGAGATTTCATATGATAATAACAATAAAATTTAAAGGCGTTGCACTTCAATTGGCAATCATAGGGGGAATTTTGCTTCTTAAGAATGTTGGAAGAGAACATATGAAATTGTAAACAAGACAGATGAAAGTATAAGTACAATGAATAAAAAGATATAGAAATTTAAGTAAAAGAAACACAACTGAATAAGAAGAAAATGAGATAACCATAAAAGAAAATTAAGGGAAGTAAAGGGAGAAATAGTGAGAAGTTGGAAAAAGAGTAATAAGATATGAAGTTGAATACATAAGATGAATATGCATATGAAATTGTGTCTGTATGGAAATGTGAGAACCCGGAACCATGCTGTACTCAAATAAGATGTTTTATTTGCTTTGTTAAAACTCAATAAAACTTTATTTAAAAAAAATATTGGAACATTGCTATCCTATCTCCCAGTTCTTCTTTTCACCAGACTAGACATACCCAATTCCTGCAACTGTTCCTTATATGTTTTACTCTCCAGGTCTCTAATCATCTTTCTCGCTCTTCTTTGCAATATTTTACCACAAAGAGGAAAGGGTTGGGTGGGGGGAGACAGGCCTTGCTGCTCACTCCATTGCTTGCCCTCTTCTACCTATTCCTTTTTTAATGTCTGTCTGAAGTCTGCTCAATTGCAATTATAAGGCAGCTGCGCCTGCATTGGTATAAATCTAATCGATTTTTTGGTCTTGTCAGATTAAAACCTACCTATCAACCCACTGCAGTCTTCTAGATCTCTCTAAATCTGTACTTGACAGAGGATTTATGACCAGGGTTTGCATTTTGCAAAATGATTAAAGTTACCCAGCAGCTATAAAAACCTGCAGGAACAAACATCCGGTTTTTGAAAGACTGTTGAATTTATAGGAGGTGGAAGGTTTATTGTCATCAAAAGCAATGCAGGAACTCTGTATTCTGTTGTAAGACAAATGTGCAGGCTTTTCTAGTTTATTGGTAGGGCTGACATTCTCAGTGGTTGTTTTTGTCACTGAGAAAAATGCAACTTCAACCCAAACTGTTTTTCCAAGCCCTGCTTGCCAGGCTAGCTAATGACTAGATTAGGACTAGCAAACCCTGTTTGAAGCTCACCTTCAGACTTCAAAAGTTAGGAGAGGCCTTAGGGCCTGGCTAGCCTGCTTAGTGGTCTGTTGCAGGATAAGATAACCTATAAGCCACCAGGGCTCTTTGAAGAAAGGGGAGGGTATAAATCTGACCATGGGAGATCATCAAAGGACAACGATGTCCTGGTCTTTATAAGGGAGCTAATCAGGAGCCCAAATTGACCTGGGAGTAGAACCTGGGCCTTTCAGAGGCAAGGTAGACAGGGCTGTGGTCAGACTTTCTGCCAGACTTGCAGAATATGAGTGCAAGAGGCACAGTCCTCAGGCTAGTGGTAGTATGTATACCAGTTCAGCCCGGTTTGGCTGAACTGGTAGCCAAAATTGGGGAAGAATTGCATTCTGTCAACATTTTTTGACCAACCAACCTGATGTGTGTTTCTTCAACTCCCACTTTGCAACACATTCTTGCTTTGAAAATTACATACAAAATTGAACATATTGGGGAAAGTTGCACATAAGAATATATGTGATTTTCTGAGAGTTTCAAATATAGATTAGTACAACATTAGGATAGAATAGAGTGCATGGTGTTGATGGGGGATTAGGATAGTAGGAACTTCTAACATTTACAGGTAGTCCTCAAGTTACAACCATAACGAGTGCAACATTTCTGTATTAAGTGAAACATTTGTTAAGTGAGTTTTGCCACATTTTGCGACCTTTCTTACCTCAGTTGTTAAGTGAATTGCTGCAGTTGATAAGTCAGTAACTGGTTATTAAGTGAATGGCTTCCCCAATGACTGCTTGTCAGAGGTCGCAAAAGGGGATCACATGCTCTTGGGACACAGCAGGGATCATAAATAGGAACCAATTGCCAAGCACCTGAATATTAATCATGTGACCAGGGGGATGCTGCAAAGGCTGCCACTGTGAAAGGAGGTCATTAGTCACTTTCTTCAGTGCCATGCAGGGGTGGTGGATTCAGTCGGTTCTGACCAGTTCTGGAGAACCGGTAGTGGAAATTCTGAGTAGTTTGGAGAACCAGCAAATGCCACCTCTCCTTCCCCTGCCATGCCCACAGAGCCAGTAGTAAGATTTTTTGAATCCCACCACTGGTGCCACCACTGCAACTTTGAACGGTCACTAAATGAACTATTGTAAGTCAAAGACACCCTGTCTCTTGAAGTCCTTCTGACATACCTGAAGCAGGAGCCTCAGAGGCAGGGAATTCCCTCCATTTGCTTCAGGTCTGCATGAGTTCTCATCTGACTACAGACGCTTATTGTAGAGAGGTTGCTAAGTCATTCGGGTTTTTGCTAAGCAAACCAGGAGGGTTCAATGATTGTTGAAAGGTCCAAGTTGGTCCCAAGGGTGGCTCTTTTTCTCTTTTTCCCTTGTTGCCTGTTTTTTGGACCCTGCTATTTTTCCTCAAGGACAGCAAAGGTTGACTCGAGACTTTTAGAAATAAATTTTGCTGCATTTCCCACTGGGAGACAGATAGAAAGATTTCATGCGGCAGGGGTGGGATTCTACCGATTCTGACCGGTTCTATAGAACCCCTTGTTAACTTTCTAAGCAGTTCGGAGAACTGGTAGTTAGAAGCAATCTCCTTTTGTTTTGTTTTTTCCACCCTTATTACATTCTTGCCAGTATGCCTAGACTTCCTGTCTCTGGAGCTTCTGGGGCTTGACTTTCTTAAAAGGTTAGGGTTGTTTTAAGATTTTTACACTGCTGTTGGGAGGAAATATTTCCCTGGTCAATCAGCACTTTGAAGAAATAATTGAATAATGAAGCAGAGCTGTCAGAAAGAAACTTTTAATGACAGGGAACCAAGATGAGTGACATTCAGCAAGGCTTCTTGGCTAACTAGAAAGATTGACATTCAAACGTGAGTTTACATACCCTTTCTGAGTTTTCGTCTAAAACTAGTTTTTGGTGAAGGCTAATTCTGTGCTTGGTGACGTTTAATCCTGTATTTATTGATGGGATAAATTATCCTATTCAGCTTCAAGGAGCAACAGCTACTGTTGTGATTTAATTATTTGTATTGTGTTTGATTTTTTTTTTTCTGCCTCATGGTTTCTTTTTTTATCTGGGGAGTGGGGTCTTCCTTCACTGCTTTAGTGGTATCTGGCACTGTCCTTTTGGGGTGTACTTCCAAGAGATGAAAGCTTGGCACTGATTTTTTACTGCCTTTCTGGGGGGCATGTGACCTTTCCTTAAATCTGGATGATTTTCTTACGATATCTTTGAGGTCAGTGAGAACAGGTGGTATCTTTAAGTGGTGCAAATGGTTCTAAGGATTGCTTTTCCTGGTTGTGCTCTTTCTGGAGAGCTTAAGTGACCTCTCTGCTAAAGGGTTTCACTTTATGAGCAAGAGTTGGCTGCTGATAGTTATCACTGCATTTTAACTATTTTAATTCCTCAAGGTGCTCTGGCACCCTGTGTCAGATCTGTGTATCTGTCATTTCTTCAGTGGAAGAAGAAAAGGGGGGGGGAGACTGATAAAGAAATCCTTTCTTGATGTAACCTGAATATATTTAATCTTATATCGAATAACCCACACATGATACAATGGAGGGAGAAAACTCCGATGGCCGGAACCTATCACCTTTAAGAGGCACAGCCAGGAGATGAAAAGATCATAAAAATTCCACAGTGAGATGTGTCCTGGGAATCTCTGGAAAAGTACGTTCTAAAAAGGAGGTTGGGGGGGGGAATTAGGTATGCCCTGGGAAACTGTGAAAAAGATTGTTTCTACAGAAGGAGTGGGGGGGGGGGAATTAACATATTGGCTTTTGTTTCCACTAAATACACATCAAGATAAGGGGAGGGCTTCCCTTACCTATCCTTGTATGCCTGAGGGACCTCAGACGCTGCTTTGAACTCCTACATGAATTGTCTCATCTCAATCAAGGATTCCTTTTGATACGTTTGGTTTTCAGAAGTTCATTCTTGTTAATTGAATGGGAAAAAGTTCTGTAGCCTGACACCCTGCCTGATTTGTAACTCCAGCTTGCAGGTATTTTTAATCTAATGATTGGTATTTAGGGCAGCTTTTTGCAAGCAAAGAAGCTTTTTGTATTTTTGTACAGGTACTCCTTGACTTACAACAGTTCATTTAGTGACCATTCAAAGTTATAATGACACTGAAAAAAGTGACTTTTCACACTTATGACTGTTGCAGCATCCCCACTGTCATGAGAGGCCAGGCAAGAAGAAGCGCCCCTTGACATGAGTGATGTCGAGTTGGCCATGCCCACCCAGTCACATAACCACCAAGCCACACCCACCAACTAAGCCACGCTCACAGAACTGGTTGTTAAAAAAATTGAATGATGAGATACACAAATGGCTGGATCTCACCAGAATTAGACAGGAAGATTCTCTCTCTGCCCAGCCAAAAAAATTGTTGCATCATTTAGTCCTTACTTCTTGGAGGGCTGTTTCAAGCCTAACATTTAATTTTGGTCAGTTTGAAGTCCACTGATGAACTCAAGGCTCTTTCGCCACAGCAGGTGGGATCATAAACTGTGCACTTCTTAGAGCTTGGAAGCCAGTTCTCTTCCTGCCCATTCATCACCTTGACATCTCCCTTGGCTCCGATCCTGCTGTGAATCTGTAGAGACAGGAACTCAGATACACTTATTTAAAACATCTGAAGCAAATGTTTTCTATGTTCTAATTATGGCATTACCTCAAAGAATTGCTTCACTCTCACTGAAGGCAGGAGAATCAAACTAGGTAAAACATACATCTAAATAAGAAGTGTATGTGTGTGTGTGTGTGTGTGCACGCACGTGGGTGCATGCCTTCAGGTCAGTTTACTCCTGGACAAGACTGGTTTGCCTCCAGAAGTTGTGGGTGCCCCATCCCTGGAGGCTTTTAAGAAGAAACTGAACTGCCACATGTATGAAATGGTTTAGGGCAGGGGTCCCCAACCACCAGGCCCCGGACCGGTCCTGGTCCGTGGATCATTTTGTACCGAGCCACAAAGAATGAATAATCGTGATTAAAATATATATAAAAATATGTTTTTGCTTCCGGGTGTCTTATTTTGAAAGACAACCACTTCCGCCCTCGCCTAACTTCCGTGCGTGACTCTTTGGCGCATATTTATCCTGCATCAGCAATGCAAGCTAGCCCTCGCAAAATGAGCCAGAAACAGAATTCACTGGAGAGGGTAAGTTATGGGTTCATCGCTTATTTATTTACTGTTATTGGAACCTTCAAGCCCCTACCTGGTCCTTGAAAAAGTGTTTCTGCATGAAACTGGTCCCTGGTACAAAAAAGGTTGGGGACCACTGGTTTAGGGCAGTGGTGACTAACCTTTTTGGGCTCCTGTGCCAAAAATTGTGCGTGTGTTTGCACACTCGCATTCACGTGCCAGCACCCAGAAGGCAATGCACGCCCCCCCCCCACATGCATGCACAATTTCCCCACCGCCGCCCCCTTACCTGCAGTGCACTTTACAGCTGATTTTTGGCCAGTTTGAGGCCTTTTTCAGCCTCCCAAAGGCTTGAGGAAGGCTTCTGCAGGCTTCAGCAAGCTTTGTAGGCCAAAAACTAGCCCCATTTCATCACGTCCTGTTTTTCCGGAAATGCCGGAAGTGATGAAACGCAGCTAGTTTTCGGCCTACAAAGCTTGCTGAAGCCTGCAGAAGCCTTCCTCAAGCCTTTGGGAGTCTGAAAAAGGCCTCAAACCAGCCAAAAATCAGCTTTGAGTTGCAGTGAGATAAGTTTGCCTGCAGGTCATGTGCCGGCACAAATGGCTCTGTGTGCCACCTGTGGCATGCATGCCATAAGTTTGCCATCATGGGTTTAGGGTCTCCTGTTTGAGCAGGGGGTTGGACTAAAAAACCTCCAAGGTCCCTTCCAACTCTATTATTATAAGTCCCTGAAGTTTTCTTGGCAAGATTTGAGTGGCTTGCCTCCTCCCTAGAGCTGAAGGAGAGTGACCAGCCCAATGTCACCCAGCTGCTCTAGGCTAAGGTAAGATTAGAGCCCACAGTTTCTCAATTTCTTGCCTGGTACCTATTACACTACACTACTCTACACCAAGCTGGTTAAATGAACATAAATTATAAAATTGGTCTCAGAACTTTCCACAACAGCTGCTTGTTGCATCTATATAAAAGCTTCTTTCCTACAATCTAGCTCTCAAACTTACATAGGATTGGAGGGGGAGCCAAGCAGTGATAGTTTATTGGTTAAAATAATAGGTGTGGGCAACTTTTAGATGGAGTCTTTCCAGGATTGTTTGCAACACTAACATTAATGTAGGAAAAGTGTAAAATAAACATGCTTAAAATTACTGTCCCTCAATAGTTAAAACAACTAACACAATAAGAGTAAAAAAAAAGATCAAACCAGCCAGCCAATCATCATAATTTATTAAATGCATATAGTACCTGACCCCATTTCTGGCCAGTTAGGGATGTTGCTGAAGGAATCAAGTTGTCAGGCTGACTGTAATTGGTCTTTGATAGCAACCAAGTCCCCAGCTGAGTCCTTCAAGGCTTCCAACAGTGGTGCTATTGCCACTGTATTAAGTCCCTTCCCCTGGCTGCCAGTCATCTTCCTCTTTTCTTCCCAGAATCAGAGCTTGCTCCCAAAAGCTGGATCTTGGCATCAGGTGTTTGAAATAAGACAGCTGGAGCCTGGCCATTTGTGCCTTGAGGAAGAATTCTGAGTTCATTTGTTCAATGCTTCATCACCTGGTTTTCTTGTCCATCAAACAATACCAACACCAGCTGTCCAATACTCTTTCCAACTCTGTTGTTGTATTTTTTGAACGCTTTCCATGGCTTGAAGACCTTTTTATAATCAGTGAAGCACTTGGTGTCAACTTAGTGAGGCAGTCCTAGTTGAATCATAACCAAATGGACTAATTCTACTTTATTATACATTAACAGAATTTTGAAAATCTAGTGTTTTTCTCTATGGCCCCAAGAAACAAGGGAGCCCTTCTGAGACATTTGCACCGCTGGAATGCTTTTGCAGGCTCAGCTGCCTCTTATTCAAGTGTTTCTGCTGGCTATGGCTCTTCCTCTTGCCTGCCAAGGTCATTTCCACAGCCCCTCACATCCTCTTTCCCTCCCTCCTCCCTCCTTCCTCCTCCCTCCCAGATTCTCAGGGGAAACTGAACATGAGTGCAGCTGTGTCCCTCCCTTCTTCTCCCCAGATTACAGGAGACCTCCCACAACCCAGGCACATCTCAAAGGGATTTCTGCCTTCTGGTCAGAAAGTTCTGCCCTGCCACATGTTCTGCTTGCCTGATGTAGAAAGATCTGGGTAATTTCCCCTATTTGTTCTCTTATTTGACCACCATACCATAGAAGAACATGTCTTGCCCATTTTGGTCAGCTTTAAACCTATGCAAGGCTGGTAATTCTCAAAGACTTGTCAGGGTGACTTGTCAGGTGTCAGTCATGAAAGTGGTGCACCAGTCACAGAGCTCTAACAGATTAACAGAGTTGGAAGGACTTTGTAGGTTATCTAGTCCAACCCCCCACCCAAGCAGGAGACCCTACATCATTTCTGAGAGATGGCAGTCCAGTCTCTTCTTGAAAGCCTCCAGTGATAAAACTCCCACAACTTCCGAGGGAAAGCTCTTCAACTGGTTGATTGTCCTCCCTGTCAGGAAGTTTCTCCTTATTTCCAGATTGAATCTCCCCTTGATCAGTTTCCATCCATTGTTCCTTGTCTGGCCTTCAAGTGCCTTGTAAAATAGCTTGACCTCCTCCTCCTCCTCCTCCTCCTCCTCCTCCTCCTCCTCTCTGGGGCAGCCCCTCAAATACTGGAAGGCTGGTCTCCTGTCTCCCCTGGTCCTTCTCTTCACCAGACTAGCCAAGCCCAGTTCCTGCAACCATTCATCCTATGTTTTATTGTCCAGTCCCCTCATCATCCTGGTTGCTCTTCTCTGCCCTCCCCATCTGTTGATACTTTCCACAACTTCTTTGACTCTGGGTAGCCCTTCCAGCAGATCAGGTATTCTACCCCCTTCCCATGTGAAAGTCCAGCACCATCTCAATCTCATACTGTTCCTCCCTGTTTACCAGTAGGAGAGTTGGGATGCCATCTACAAAGATAGAGTACAGTGAGATTCCATTTTTCCTAGCACAGACCAATAGAAAACCAGATGAAACTTCATCAATGCTGGCAGTTGCAATGAAAATGCTACTGTTCATTTGTTTGATCACCAAGAAAGGGCCAATAAACTTTGAGTTTATAAACTCTTTTCTGGAAAGTTACATAGAAATCAAACCCTTCTGCAATTCTTGCCTCTTCCTGTCTAGGTGCACCTGCTGCTGTTTTGTAGGCAGCTTTTGCAAATTATCACTGCTCTTTTAGAGGCTTTGGGTTGCAACACCAGACAACAAAGATTTTGCTTCCTAGATATTTTGGGTATCTCTTATAGAATATAGATTTTTGGCTGCTAATCACAAAAATAACCTGTAATGTAACCTATCACGTACTGTTTTATAGAAATCTTTATTTTTTTACTCAGTGGCAATGTATATCCTCAAACATATAAAAACATGAAATGGTTATTGAAGGATGCCCAGTACAACTGGAATTATCTGTGGGGATCTAAAAGTAGTGGCTCTGCTGCTTGGAAAGCTGTTGTTGGTATTGGATTGTTGTTACATATGTGAATGGGACAGCCGTGCAAGAGTGTCACATTACATTAAAAAGAAATGGCCGCTCCAAAAGAATTTGGATCCAGGACAGAAAAACATGGCACATGAACCATTTGTTGATTCAAAGATACATTTGCCCTTGCTGCACATAAAGCTTGAACTAATTTTGTGAAAGCAATGAACAAAAAAGGTGAGGATTTTTGTTATTTGAGACACATGTTTCTCAAGACAAATGAATGACTGATACTAAGATTAAGGAAGACGTTTTTGTCGGTTCACAGTTCAGATATGTCATCCATTAAAAGCAGTTCGAAGATCTGTTAGTGGAGACAAGAAAATGGCCTGGAAATCATTCAAATACTGTATGAGAATTTTCTTGGCAACTACAAAGAACCAGACTAACATTCAGCTTGTTGGCAAACTTCTTACAGCATTTAAGACCACAAAGTGCAAACAAACCACATTGATCTTAGAGAAGGCTTTGGTCAGGTACTGGCAGATGTTAATTTCAGAGAGGATTTTATAAAATTGGTAATTGATTTACACTTCACAGAAGCACAAATCTTTGCTAATGGAGATCTAACAAAACCATGTGGGTTACAAAAAGGAAGAAGGCGAGGCTGCCCTTTGTCCCATTGCCTGTTTATTCTTGAAATTCTGAAGAGAGAAATAAGAGGATGAGGGGATTGTGTGAGTAAAGATTTTAAAACGAGACTTGTAAGTAAGGAGCTTTTGGAGCTTTTGGTTTTGGAAGATCATTTTTAATGGGTAAATTAAAAGAATTTGATACATTAACAGCTTTAAAATTAACAGAAAATGAAGATGATAACAATATGAGAATATAAGGGATTTAAGATTAAGAAAAAGGTAACAACAAGTTATTCTGGGTATCACTGTGACAAATATGAATTGTGTAATAATTCAGATCAATTATGTTAAGACATGGAAAGAAGTTAAAGAATATGTTAAGATGGGACAAAGTACAAATGTTTTAGCTAGAATGTGTTTTTTTTTCAGGCAATACCTGTTTTGACAATTGATGCACCTTTTAAACAGTGGTAGAAAGATATTTCTGATTTCTGAGGTGGGGGAAAAAACCCACAAATTAAAATATCAGGTGCTACAAGATGCAAAAGAAAAAGGAAGTTTGTTGTATCTATCTGATTTGAAATAGTATTTTGCTGCTTGCTATTTGGCTTGGATGAAAGAGTGGGACTCGCTGAGAAATCAAAGGCTTTTGGACCTGAAATGTGGGTGGCATTGGCCCTCGTGGTATGGCAAAGTGGGTTTTAAAAACCATGACTTTGCCTAGGCCATGTTGAGAATATGGAATAGATAGAAACCTCAGTTGTGCCCCAAAATACCCTTGTGACTTTCAGCATAAGAAGCCTTTTATTTGGTCAAAGAAGGGTATACTTGTCAATGGTTTTCTTATGTGCAGTTATCAGAAAGGTTTAAAGTGGATTTTGTTGTTTTGAACAATGTAAGTACTACAGATAGTCTTTGACTTATGACCACAATTGACCCCAAGATTTCTGTTGCTAAGGGAGACAGTTGTTAAGTGATTTTCTCCCATTTTATGGTCTTTTTTGCCACAGTTGTTAAGTGACTCACTGCAGTTAAGTTAGTAACACAGTTGTTACATGAATCTATCTCCCCCCCATTGATTTTCCTTGTAAGAAGTTCAAAAAAAAATGGCCCCTTGTCCCAAGGATGCTGCTACCATCATAAATAGGAGTCAGTTCTGATGCCAAGCACCAGCACTTGGATCTTATGGCCATGGCGATACTGCTGCAAAAGCCAGGGCTGGTGGGGTCTCTTCAAATGGCCCATCACAAGTTCTTACCCTGTTCACAACAACCACATCTTCCATCCACTTTACGCCTTTCCGATCATTGCACATGAGGAAACCATGAGACGTGTGCAAAATCCTTTCTTCCTTCCACAGCCCCCTTGAGGAGGTTCCCCATGGCAGCACTCCCGTGGTCATGGGATCAAATTGGAGGCGGTTGGCAACTGGCTTGTCCTTATGATGGCCGCAATGTCCCTGGACCACATGGTCCCCTTTTGTGACCTCCTGACCAGCAAGGCCAATGGGGAAGCCACGTTCATTTAAGAACCATGCTACTAACGGAACAACCACTGTGGTTCACTTAAAAACAGTGGCAAGAAAGGTCATAAAATGGGGCAAAACTCACTCAATGACTGTCTTGCTTAGCAACAGAAACTTTGGGCTCAATTGTGGTTGTAAGTTGGGGATTGCCAACATCCCATGTAAATCTTCGAAGAACCAGCAACAATCCATATTAAGACAACCCCTGATGAAGCCAGTTTTCCCTAAGATGCCATCTCTTGGTGGAAAGAAACAATTCTGTGGCTACTGAATGGAGCAAATCTTCCTCCCAGTTGAGCTTAAAAGTTCCTTCTTGCCGATGTTGGGCCTTTTCTTAGCTTGCATTCCACTGAAGTCCATAGTGGTGGGCTACTCCTTCCCCTGCAAACCTGCCGTTTTGCTCCCCTTCACTTGTGCTTTTGGACAGCCATCTGTGGAATTCAGAAGATCTGGGAACAAAAAGTTGTTTACAGCATTAAATATTTATGTAGCGATGTTAGGAAGGTGTGTGTAAATTATAAATAATGTAAGGCTGGATGGGTTGTGGTTAGAGCTAAGAGACCCAAATTGTATCATCGTAATACATTATTTACAAATAATGCATCTATTCTTCTCCTTTCTTGTTTCGTGCAAAAAGCCTGAGTGCTAAACCTGAATTTTGACGAGAGTAATAAATATGAGAAACAAATAGAGGTAAAGATGCAGATGTAGTTAAACAAGTGCAAATTGGAGTGCGTCAGTCTCATTCTGCCCAGCCTCTTCTCAGTTAGAAAATAGCACAGCAAGAGTTCCAAAGAGAAGACAGAGTGTGATAAATCCAAATTATCTAAATTAATTTGACTGAGTTCCCATCGGAAAAAAACCTAACAGTAAAAGTCAGAATTAAATCATCTAAACATATTGAAAATTAACAATATTCTCTTCCAAAATTTGTGGCATATAAATCATTTTGGCAAGTTAACAGGTTATTCTATTAATTAGAATGAATCTAATATTCTTCCAATTAGGTCCAATGTATGCCTGGTAAGGTCCTAAAACATAGGAAAAAAAAAACAAATGCAAAGGTATAGTGTTAAGTTCGAGTAATGAGAGGCTGAACCAGGGCATGGATGCAACAAATACTTTATTAGAATAATAAAGGACTGAACGTGCTTGCCAAGCCTGGAACTGGCTCGCAGCGATCAGCAACTGGTTGGACCCCGCAGCCTGCTTTTATAGCTGGCTGCTGGGGAGAACCAACCAATGGGAGAGGGCAACCGCCCCCGCAGCGCGAACGGACCTGGGTGGGAACTTCTTTAAGTTCCAGGGACATAACACCCCTTCCCCCCAGATGCGAACACGCATAGTCTTTAAGGTACGCGGGAGGCTTGTGCTGGCGCCCAGAACGGCGCAACTCTGGGGAGTTGTCTGGTAGATCAGAGTCTGCAAGGGAAGGTTGGACCGGTGGGGTGTCACGAACGCGTTCCTCGGTCAGTGCCGGTTCGGGACTCGTAGGGCTGGTCACCGGGGATGTGCTTCCGTTGACTGGTTCGGACTGGTCAGTCATCTGGTGGTCACGGGTCGTGTTCGGGGTCCCCGACTCGGCTGCAGGCGTGAACTGGTCCCTGGAATTGGTGCTGATGTGGGGTTGATGCTGTAGCCCTGCACCGGTCTGCAACCACGAGTCACTGCTAACGTGAGTGCCTTGGTGCTTCCGCAGCTGATCCAGGTGCCTTCTCCAGATTCGGCCATCCTCCAGTCTGACTCGATACGACCTGGGTCCTGTGATGGCCACGATCTCGCCCGGGATCCACAGAGGGTCTCCAGTGAAGTTCCTCGCGAACACGGGTTCCTGTAAGACAAAATGCCTAACCCTCGATGTGGAAGCGAGCGGAGAGTCAGGGCAGTAATGTGGGTGAAGCCTGTCCAATACAGTCCGCAGGCGTCTACCCATCAGGAGTTCAGCCGGGGACTTATTGGTGACTGTGCACGGGGTTGAGTGCTGGCTCAGCAAGAAACGGGAGAGTCTGTGGTGCCAGTCTTCCTTGCTGAACCTAGCTAGAGCTTCTTTAGTGGTCCTAACGGCTCTTTCTGCCAACCCGTTGCTGGCAGGATGAAAGGGGACCGTGAAGATGTGGCGGATGCCCAGATTGGCAGCGAAGCGACTGAACTCGGCCGATGCGAACTGGGGGCCATTGTCGGAAACAATTGAGTCTGGTAGCCCGTGCGTTACGAATAGGCGAGTTAATACCTTGGTGACCGCTTGCGTGGTGGTTGTGGACAGTTGTGCCACGTCAATCCATTTAGAGTAAGAGTCCACGACCACCAGGAACATTTTGCCGTGCATCGGGCCCGCTAGGTCGATGTGAATCCTGGACCAGGGTGCGCTGGCGCTTTCCCACTTGGTGGGGGTGGCAATTGGAGGGATGGACGGGATTCCTGGCAGGGATGGCAGGAGCTTACCCATCTGATGATGTCATCGTCGAGGCCGGGCCACCATACGTAGCTGCGTGCTAATGCCTTCATCCTGACGATGCCAGGGTGGCCCTCATGCAACGCCTCCAAAACTCGGGTACGCAGTGAGGTCGGGATGACCACTCGTGTGCCCCACAGCAAACAGCCCTGCAAACTGGATAACTCCTGTAGGCGGGTCTTAAAAGGCGTGAATTTGGTTTCAACATCACTGCCCGGCCACCCCCTCCTCACCCAGTCCAGTACCTGGGCGATCGTTTTGTCTGCCTTGGATTTGGCGGCAATGTCAAGGGCAGTGATGGGGAGGTCCAGTTGGGTGACCTCAAAGATAGCATGGACCGGGGCAGGATCCTCAGCTGGAGCAGGTAGGGGGCAGCGTCTGAGGGCGTCTGCGTGAGACAATGTTTTACCTGGACGGTGTATGAGTCTATACGAGTATGCCACGAGGAAAAGAGTCCACCTCGTCATTCTAGGCGACAGGACTTGAGGGGTCTGTTTGTCACCTGCTAGTAGACCCAGGAGAGGCTTATGATCCGTGACCAGCTCGAAAAAGTGGCCAAAAAGAAATTCATGGAATTTCTTCACAGCTGCGACAGCTGCTAAAGCTTCCTTATCGATTTGGCTATAATTTCGCTCTGTTGCAGAGAGCGTCCTGGAAAAAAAAGCGATGGGGGCCTCGGAGCCATTGGGGAGTCTGTGGCTTAACACTGCCCCAATTCCAAAAGGGGATGCGTCCGCTGCTAGCACTAATGGAAGGTTGGGGTCAAACTGAATAAGGACCGCCTCCGACGTGAGTAGTGATTTGACTGCGCGAAAGGCGGAGTCTTCCTTGTGTCCCCAATGCCAAGCCGATTTTTTATCCAAAAGTCTGTGCAGGGGTTCCGCCACAGATGCTTTATGGGGCAGGAATGACGCATAAAAATTCAATAGCCCCAAGAAGGCCTGCAGTTCCGCTTTGGAGGTTGGAGTGGGTGCCTCGTGAATTGCCTTAACCTTGGACTCCAGGGGTGAATGCCTGAGGCGTCAATTTTATAACCCAGAAAGTCCACCTGTCTAGTGGCAATGGCACATTTTTCTTTTTTTAATTTGAGGCCATGCTGTCTGAACCTCTCTAACACTGCTCGAACTCTCTGGAAGAGTTGGGGTCTGTCCCTGGCCGAGACTAAGATGTTGTCAGTAGGGTACTACACCAGGAGGCCCTGTAAAATCCGCTCCATGAGGGATTGAAAAATGCCTGGGGCAACACTTACGCCAAATTGGAGACGCTTGCACGGAAAGCACCCTGTGGGTGACAATGGTCTGGAGTTCCGCTGTTTGGTTGTCAACAGGGAACTGTTGATACGCTTGAGACATGTCCAATTTGGCAAAAATGCTGCCAGGTTCAAAAGTGTGTAATAAATGCTGAATGACGGGCACTGGGTAAGCGCTAACTTGTAAAAACTTATTAATTGTGGTTTTGTAGTCCGAGCAAATTCTCAGGCTACCGTCTTTTTGAGGGTGTGACAATGGGCGTCTCCCATTTGGCGAAATCTGTTGGCTCAATGACCCCTTGTTTTAATAATTTATCCAGTTCCGCATCTAATTTAGGCCGAATAGCGAATGGGACTCTCACGAGGTTTTAGCCTGATTGGGACTGCTTGGGGGTCGACTGAGAATGAGATGGGGGTACCGTTATAACACCCCAGTTCATTGCTGAATACGTCTGAGTAATCAGCGAATAAGGAGTCAGTGTCAGAGGTTGAGACAGCATGGACTCCTGTTAACCCTAGGCCGAGATGGGGAAACCAATCAAGCCCCAAGAGTGTGGGGAGATTTCCGTTAACTACCACTAGAGGTAGGTGGCCTTTGAAAGTTTTAAAATTAACAAGAAACTTGCCTCTGCCGATTACAGGAATGTCCTTCCCCTGGTAGTCCTTCAGGTTAAACTGGCACTTCTGGAGCCGGTTTCTGGATAGACTGGGCTGTAGTCTCTTGAGGGTGCTCCAAGAGATAATTGAGAGCGCTGACCCCGTGTCAACCTCCATGCGACAAGGTTTACCTTCTAACAAAATGGAGAGAGAGATTTTACTAATGGCATGGCAAGCGTGCTTAGCATGGTGGTGAGTGCGACAGTTCAATACTTGCCTTTGGGGTCCAGAATGTGAAAAGGAAGGGTGCCTTTGCGCCGAGTTGTGAGCGGCTTGACAGACTCTAGCGATGTGCCCCTTTTTGTGGCAAATGTTGCAGGTGGCTCCCTTGAATTTGCAGGTGGTCCTCAGGTGAGATCCACCACAGGATAGGCACAGGGTGATGTGCTTGGGTGGACTGACGCTTTCTTGCTTGGCTCCTACCTGCGGGTGTCTGGCGTGGGCGAGGCGGTGGATGTCGGCCGCATCGCTGGGGTCCTCTTCGATGACCACCTCTTCAGAGTGGACTGAAACTGCACTTTGCTTGGAAGCAGGACCTTGGATTTCGGTGGCTGAGTGTGCTGCCAGCTCTGCTGCCAGGGCTTCCTCGACGGCTTGCTGCGAGGTTGAGGTCCTTCCTAGCGAGTAGGCGCCTTTGGAGGTGAAGATCCTTGACTCCGCAGACTAGCTGATCGAGGAGCATGTCCTCCAGGTAGGTCCCAAACCCACAATGGAGAGCTGCAGTCCTGAGGGCAGCCATGTACTGGTTGATGGTCTCTTTGTCTGATTGCTTCCTCATTCGGAAGGTGAACCGCCTGGCAATCTGTGAGGGTCTAGGAGAATAGTGGTTAGTAAGGATTTCTAACAGTTCTGTCCAGGGAACGTTTTTTTAACTCACGTGGAGCCACGAGTGCTGTGGCAGTATCAAAGACGATGGCTCCACAGTAGATCAGAAAATATGATTTTTCCGGTGTTCCCTGCATCAGCCAGCCCAATTGCGTCGATGTAATGGTTAAAGCGATTCTTGTATGACTCCCACTTCTCCTCATCCGGCTTGAACGCTGGGAAAACTGGGTTGGAGTTCATGATGAAAAAAATCAGATTGGATAATCTGTTGAGAAAATCTCTCTGAGGCAGCAGCAGGAAGGTTTTTTGTGCCTGTGGCAGGCAAGTGACTTCAGCTCTGGAGAGGCTTTTCACAACTCTCTCTCTCTCTCTGGGTTAACATGAGGTTAAGCTGCAACGGTCGTTGGCAGCATTTTGAAATTCGCACCTGCGTGGGCGTCAGTGACTTTGTAATACAGCACTGCGCTGTACTTCTTGGGCGGAAATTCAAATGACAGCCGTTTGAATTTCGCGCCTAAAGAAACGAGCGGCTGCGGCTCGCAGCGCTCCACTTTCCCTGTAGCTTGGCTAACTAGCGGCTACAGACGCTTCTCACTCTCGCTGTTTGCTGACCGCTCTCTCTGGCTGCAGATCAGCGTTCGCTCTCGTTGCCTGCTGATCGTTCTCTCTAGCTGCGGATCAGCGTTTGCTCTTATTGCCTACTGATCGTTCTCTCTGGCTGCGGATCAGCGGCTAGTGATTCAGCGGTTGCATTGTGCCTCTGGTAGCCATCCCACCCTCGTTGCCAGTGTTAAGTTCGAGTAATGAGAGGCTGAACCAGGGCATGGATGCAACAAATACTTTATTAGAATAATAAAGGACTGAACGTGCTTGCCAAGCCTGGAACTGGCTCGCAGCGATCAGCAACTGGTTGGACCCCGCAGCCTGCTTTTATAGCTGGCTGCTGGGGAGAACCAACCAATGGGAGAGGGCAACCGCCCCCGCAGCTCGAACGGACCTGGGTGGGAACTTCTTTAAGTTCCAGGGACATAACATATAGTATAGGCGGTTCCTGGCCCAACAGCAGTAACTGTGAGAGGGATCTAGGAGTCCCAGTGGAACACCACTTAATGTGAGTCAGCAGTGTGCTGCAGCTGCAAAGAAAGCCAATGCAGTCCCAGACTGCATCAATGGAACAATAATATCAAGATCACTAGAAGTATTAGCCCTGCTTTATAGTGCTTTGGTAAGACCACACTTGGAATACTGCATCCAGTTCTGGTCACCACGATATTAAAAAAGATGTTGAGGCCCTAGAAAGAGTGCAGAGAAGAGCAACAAAGATGATTAGGGGGCTGGAGGCTAAATCATACAATGAACAGTTGTGGGAATTGGGTATGTTGAATCCAGCAAACAGAAGGTCTAGGGGTGGCATCATAGCAGTCTTCCTCTGCTTGATGGGCTATCTCAGAGAAGAGAAGGTCAACCTCCAACACTGGAGGTTTTCAAGAAGAGGTTGGACAACCATTTGTCTAGAATGATACAGGAGACCTTCTTTCTCCGTGTTTCATTTAAATATGGACCACACAACTCCTTTGGTTGCTTTGGCTCTAAACTTGGTCATAATAATTAACAGTTGCTATTATTGCACTCTTGCATATTCTTGTAGCAACCCCCCCCCCGCGCATGCACATACAACACCCCCCAACCCGCACAGATGGTGAGCCCCAATCAAACTTATCTGCACTGCACATGCGTGTGCCTCCCAGCTGATTATTTGGCCCCTTTGAGGCAGTTTTTGCCCTCCGGGAGGCTCGAGAAAAGCCTCGGGAGCCTCGAGAGGCCGAAAGCAGGCCTTCTGGAAATACCAGAAGTGCCCTTTTTCAGTCTCCAGAGGGTCTCTGGAGCACGGGGGAGGCCATTTTTGCCCTCCCAGAAGCTCGAGGGAAGCCTTGGGAGGCTGAAAAATGGGCCTTCCGGAAATACCGGAAGTGCCGAAACAGGCCCGTTTTCAGCCTCCCTAGGCTCCAGAGGCTCCCCTCAAGACTGAAAACGGGCATCTCTGGTATTTTTGGAAGGCCTGGTTTTTGGCCTCCTGAGGCTTCTGTCAAGCCTCTGGGAGGGCAAAAATGGCCTCAAGCAGGCCGAAAATCAGCTGGGACTGCACGCGTGTGCAATGCAGGTAAGGAGGCAGGATGGGGGGTGTTGCACATGCATGTGCAGAGGGTGTGCATTGCATTGTGGGTGCCGGCACACACGCTTTCGGTGCACCATAGCAAAAAGGTTTCGCCATCACTGGCCTAGCAAATTATTAAATGCTGAAAAGAAAATGGGGGCTATGCAGGAGATGGCAGGAGAGACAGAACTAAAGAAAGCAGTCGCCAAAAATTGTGGTGATAATGCCAAAAATGTCATGGTTTGGAATGAGCTGTGCTCAGAACAAGAGCAGCTACTGTGAGGGTAAAGGTTCATTCTCCAAGCTCAGGTTGGTTTCCAAACATTTCCTTACCAGGCTAGGTAACCTCTTCAGCTGAATGTAGGGGATGTCAGTGTCAATGTTCTGTTTATAAGGGCTTCAGGTGTGGGTATATCAAGTGAGGGTCTTGTGATGAGTCAGCTGTGAGTCTTATGATGGGTCTTGTGATAAGGTTACTTCAGGTCAGGGTTTTTGGGAAACTCATGCAATTCCCCTGCCACACACACCAGCAGTTCACTTCCCAATGACCTTGACCCAAGGGAATCTTCTTATCATCAGATCTTCATTTGACACACCCTCACCTGAAGCCCTTATAAACAGGAGAACAGAGACATCCCCTAAACTCCACTGAAGATGTTACCTAGCCCGGTAATGAAATGTTCAGAAATCAACCCACAAGCTTGGAGAATGAACCTTTGCCCTCCTCCTACACCTGAGCTACAGATATTTGCCACTATTGCAAAACAACAGCTACTACCTAAGAGGAACAAAAGGGAAGGGAATGAGCCTGTTGGTCTACCGCAAGCAAAAGAGGGCAAGAGAGTCCCAGGCCAGGGTAAGAAGATAAAACTACTTAATTCGTATTTTATCTCTCAAAAGCCCCACTCTTGTGGCACTGGTGGAAGGAAGGCGTTGCAGCTCTGGGCAGATCAGGAAGTAAAACATCCCTGAGCCAATTTAAATGAATGCCACTTTCCAGGACTTGATGAATTACAGCAGATGTGCTTATTATGATGTTTGAAGAAGAGAGTCAATATCATTCTTGGCTTCAAAAAGGAGAAAGAGGATGCAGGAAATCATACCTGTCCCCCTGATGTCTAAATGGGGCAATGGTTTGAGCAGATTAATCAATAGCATATTTCTGAAGATTTGCATAAGAATGCAACAATTAATAGCAACCAGCTTGGTTTTGTCATAAGTCATTCATGCCTAACTAACTTTACCTCAGAGGTGGAAGAATGTAGAAGTCATTTAATCCATCCTCTTGTTCTGTAAGGGCATATATGAAAAATGACTGACAGGTCATTTTTGCCTCTGATAAGTTATTTAACTCTTCCTGTTTTGCAACCCACCATCTCTTGGGTTTTGAATCAAAGAGTCATAGAGTTGGAAGAGGCTTTGAAGTTCAATCTTTTGACCAGTGTGTGTATGGATGAAGATCTCTACTGAAGGAGAACCTAGCACTGATGTTTATCCTCCTTCATTGTTTTAGTCTGGTCCTCTAGGACAATTAAGAATAAACTCATTCCTTCCTCTGTATGACAGCCTTTTTTCTCCTGTTTCATCATATGCTTCTGTAACTCAGAGAAAATTTATGTTTGCAAAGGTGGTTTTGAAACTGGCTAAGGGGCCTTGAAACCTGGGGTGATGAGCTTCTCTAAAGAGACATCAGCCAGCAGATAGTCCTGTTTAAAAAAAAAAAACCTTCCTTCCTTGGATTGGAACCATATCCAACGAAGAGTTTGATGAAAATGTCAAATTCCTAAACCTGAAATGGTTTCCAGCAGGTATGAATTCCTAGATTCACCCAGGAGACAATTGTGCGATCTGCAAAGACACAGCTCCAGCATGGCACCTCTAGAAGGAAGAAGCCCTTGAGGGAAGCTGCAGAGAACTGTCCAGGGGCCCATCAAAGCCCATATCTTCTAGAGGAAATGAGAGATGGCCTTCTTCTCCTTCTGACCTTCATCCAGACACAAGTCTTCTCTAATTCAAGCACTCTTCCACCAACCTATAGAGTGCACCTATAGAAGTTATATGTGATAGGCAATCATTAATATACTACTTAAATGCACTGACAGTTTTTCTTTTTTTTCTGTTATTGATAGGTAACTAATAAAGATGACATAAATAGTGATTTAATTCAATCTTGGCAAGATTTTTCTTTAACGGAACCACACAAAATATGGTAACAATAGCCATAAATAATTTCAGACATTTTATTTTTATTCTTGGATAACCATTTTCATCAGGGTGTTCACAATAAGGAGCCACATTTACTACAGTCAGAAAGATTTGCACATCTGGCCCAGTAGGAATTGCTGAATCTATTTTCATTATAACAAACATTGATTTTGCATTAAAAAGTCTCATTATTTGAGATAATGACTGCTGGGCTCTTTAGTTATTCTTCTGGTTTCTAAATCATTATACCTCTTGCATTTAAACTGCAGATGGGATTGCAAACAGCTCCAGCAACCTTAGAGTAGAGCTGTTTCCATTCAGCAATTTGGGAAGAGAGAATTAAAAAGGAAATTGGAAGAACAGTTTTTAGAAGAAATATGGGTGGTGTTCATTTTTTTTCTAATTTTTTTTAAAAAAAATCTTCATTGCATTCATTATATTCATTTGCAGAGATTTTAAAGAATATTTTTGCTCCTTTTCCAGTCCTCTTGCTCTTCAGGATGGTAAGATTTTATAAAAATTACTGGAAGAATGTTTGGTTGCCTTATAAAAACTGGCTCAAAGGTCTATCACTGCAAAGGAAAATGAATGGGCTCAAAGCCCCAAAAGGCCAATTGAAGTAAAACATTTCTGGGAAATTTCCACCACAGTTAAAGATTAGATTTTGTGTTCCTGTAAAGATCAAAAAACAATTGAGTTTATTGCATAAGCTCAAAAATACAGGTAGTCCGTGACTTCTGATCACAATTGAGCCCAAAATGTATGTTGCTAAGTGAGACATCTGTTAAGTGAGTTTTGCCCCATTTTACAACTTTTCTTGCCACCGTTGCTAAGGGAATCACTGCAGTTGCTTGTAACCCAAAGTTGTGAAGTGAATCTGTTGTCAGAAGGTCACAAAAGCTGGTCCCTTGAACCTGGGATGCTGCAACTGAACCAGTTGCCAGGCCTCTGGATTTGGACCACATGATTATGGGGATATTACAATGGTCGTAAGTGTGAAAAATGGTCATAAGTGCCACTGTAACTTCGAATGGTCCTTATATGAACTGCTGTTCATCGAGGACTACTCGTAAGCTCAATTATTATTGTCCTTTTTTCCCCCTGGAGCTGATACTCACCCAAATCTAGGTCCCAAATCTATTATCTATAGATCAGGGCTCCCCAAACTTGGCAACTTTAAGACTTGTGGACTTCTGGCTGAGGAATTCTGGGAGTTGAAGTCCACAAGTCTTAAAGTTGCCAAGTTTGGGGAGCCCTGATCTATAGGATGCTAACCAGCAAGATTAATAGAAAGCCTCTCTTGATACCCAACCCTCATTCATCCCTTCTGCAAGCACAGAACAGCTCGAAATAATACAGGGTTAGCAATACCTTTGGAATAATTCTGGTGTTTTAAGGGGGAGGGGTAGAAGGATATTGGAAAATCTCATCCATGTATTACTCTGCATGGCGCGGAGGTAGCTGGGCAAATGCCCCTTGCCCTGGCAACTGCAGTAGTAGGAATGGTTGGCTCAGCCTCTGCTCCCCAGAGAGAACTTTCCCAAGTCCATGCATGTATATTCTGAATAAGGCAAGAAGGAAGAGCCTCACTGGCATCTTTAAGACCTCTGGAAGATGTCTTCCTGCCCCGTCTTAGAGCCCAAAGTGAGAGGCAGAAGCCTTGTTGCATGTCATTCCTTATTTTGGTGGAAAAGGAATCCAGGAGCCTTGGCTGAGTCTCCCATTATTTCCCTGGATACGGATGCAGTGGTAACTACCGTAGGTTATGGGTGTAGGTAGTTTTAGTTTTTAGTAGCCAATTAGTACTGGTAGTCATTTTAGTTCTTCACCATCCATTGCCCACAACATCTTGATACGTTGCTCGTCTTTTTACTGATTGTTCTGTTTTGTTCATTCTTCCCACTCTTTTATCCGTCTCCTCTTCTGCTTTGCAATCTATGGTCCTTTCAAATGCCACACTACTAATTAATCTCTAGCCTTTTTTCTTCTTCAAGATCAGCTGTTATTCACTTTTTAAAGCCCTGATTCTTTTGTTTCAACCAATTATTTATCTTTTTTTTTTTTAAAAAAAAGATTTTATTGAATTTACAATTTAAAAACACATCGACAATACATTTACAAAATAGAAAGAAAACGGCTAGGGGGAAAGAAGGAAAACACCCGGCCTATCACACCGGATAAAGGCCGGTTGGGGGCAAGAGAAAAGATATAGAGGGAGAGAGGGGAAGGGAAGGGGAGGGAGAATAGGGTAGAAAATACAATTAAAAACGAATGATATCTTTTTGTGACAGTCTGTAAGGATCATTTCTCTTCGTCATATCCAATCTACTCCTCTTTTCCATTATGTTTAAGTTACTCTTTATCATTTACATAATTTGTCTCTGTGTAAGCCAATTATACCATGAGTCCCAGTTGTCGTAAAATGTTGAGGACTCTTTGTTTTTTAACGCTATCGTTAGTTTATCCATTTCAGCACACTCACAAATTTTCTGAATAACCATTTGCTCTGAAGGTGTATGAGGTGATTTCCAACATTGAGCAAACGCTAATCTAGCCACAGTTAGAATATGGATTATTACATATTTTGTCTTTTTGGATAAATATCTATCAGAGATTCCCTAACAGGAAGAACTCTGGTTTATGTCTATTTGTTCTTTAGTTATCTCCTCCAACCATTTTCTGATTTTTTGCCAAAATTTTTGGGTAGTTTTACAAGACCACCACGTGTGGAAAAATGTTCCTTCAGTGCTTTTGCATTTCCAACACCTTGAGCTCATGTTAGGGTTCATCTTCGCCAACCTCGAAGGGGTAAGTGTCATCTATATAACATTTTATACATATTTTCTTTGTACGCTGCCGATTTCGTAATCTTGATGTTTCTATTCCAGATCTTTTCCCATTCTGTTAATGTAATGCTTCTTCCAATATTCCTACTCCACGTTATCATGTTCCCTTTCACTATCTCTTGCTCTAATTCTACCTCCAATAAACATTTATAAAATTTGGAGATATTCTTTTTATTTGATCCTAATAAGATTTTATCTAAATATTGTAATTTGCTATAGATTCCAAACTCTTT
This sequence comes from Pseudonaja textilis, assembly GCF_049901715.1. Taxonomy (NCBI): domain Eukaryota; kingdom Metazoa; phylum Chordata; class Lepidosauria; order Squamata; family Elapidae; genus Pseudonaja; species Pseudonaja textilis. The sequence goes on from NC_141999.1 coordinate 295,973, forward strand.
GATATCTTGTTTGTATCTGCTATGGATTTGTATATATAACCACTGGTCAATTTTAAATCCCTGTTTCTGTAAATCCTGTCGAGTTCTTAATTTTCCTAGAGAGTCTAATAAATCTTTATATTTAGTCGTTTTTGTTATATCCAAATTGTTGGGATGAACCATTGCCTCCATTGTTGAAAGCCAAATCGGAATTTTTAAATAATGTTTTTTGCATATTTTTTTCCAATTAGTTAATAATGAATCTCTAATAAGGTGTCTATGAAAATACGACTGTTTAGTTTTCCCCACTTCCCATAGAAATGCGTGCCACCCTCTCTGAAGATCGTGCCCTTCTAAAGCTAAAGTTCTTTTGTTGAGTAAATTAACCCAGTCTTTTAACCATAATAAGTTGGCTTTTTAAGAAAGACTTAAAAAATATCTGAATAACTTTATCCACTCAGATCAAAATGGATTTTTGCCAAAACGACAAATTAGAGACAATATGAGAGTAATTCTGGACACCTTGGAATATTATGAGGCGCATCCTGAAAAGCAAATGGCTTTGATATTTCTAGATGCTCAAAAGGCATTTGATAACGTAAATTGGAGATTTATGTTACTTTTAATGGAACAGATGGGCTTTGCTAGAAGATTTATTCAAGCAATAGAAGCAATTTACAATGAACAAACAGCTAAGGTAATGATGGAGGGAGAACTCACAGATCCTATTAATATAAGAAAAGGCACAAGACAAGGTTGCCCTCTTTCTCCCTTGTTATTTGTATTGACTTTGGAAGTGTTGAATAGAAATATCAGAGAAGATAAAACTATAAAAGGAATGAAAATTAAAAAGGAAGAATTTAAATTACAAGCTTTTGCAGATGACCTAGTCTTTATTCTGGAAGACCCTATAGAAACAGCCTTGAAGCTGTTGGAAAAGATAGAGGCATATGGGGAGGTGGCCGGTCTGAAAATAAACAAAGATAAAACAAAGATTTTGTCAAAGAATATGTTGTTGAGACAAAGAGAAGAACTGGCAGAATTGTTAAAAATTCAAGTTACAAATAAGGTTAAGTATTTGGGGATATACTTGACGTCAAGATGTAGTACATTAAAGGAGAACAATTATATTAAACTTAAACAACAGATAGCTCAAGACTTGAAAAAATGGGGAAACCTACAATTGTCATTAATAGGAAGGATTTCAACAATTAAGATGAACATTCTACCCAGAATTTTATTTTTGTTTCAAACAATACCAATTAGGCTTGGAAAAGAATATTTTGAGGATTTAAATAAAATTGTTTTGAAGTATATATGGCAAGGCAAGAAAGCAAGGATAAAGTTAAAGCTTTTACAGGATGCTAGATTTAGAGGAGGGTTTGGCCTGCCTAATTGGGAGTTGTACTACCAAGCTGCAAATTTGATGTGGGTTAAAGAATGGATAACATTAAGGAAAACTAGATTGTTGACATTAGAAGGTCATGTTGTTGGGTTGGCATGCTTTTTTATGGTATAAGGGAACCAAAACACAGGGGTATTTTAGAAGACATTAGATACGGGAGTCTCTGTGGTTAAATTGGGAGAAGACAAGAAAACAATGTTATTTGAAAATTCCAGTTTGGTTATCGACGATAGAAGCGTTTTCTTACCCTATAATTTATAAAAAGGAACAAACAGTTAGCTATGGGGAATTACTAGATGAAAAGGGTGAACTTAAATCGATGCAAAAATTAGAGGAACAAGGTATACAGATGAATTGGTTTTCATATTTGCAAATACATTCAAAGTATTATGAGGATTCCAAAGCAGAGGGATTTTATGATAAACAAACTGATTTAGATAAGATTTTGATGGGTACTGATGAAAAGGTGATTAAAAAATTATATGGTTACTTATTGGAAATTAAGTTGGAGGAAGAACAAGTTAAAGAAACTATGATTGCTTGGGGGAGGAATTTTGGATATGGGATTGACTTAGAGAAATGGCAGAAATTATGGTTGCAAAATTATAAAATGACAATGTCTACAACCTTTAAAGAAAATTTGTATAAGATGTTTTACAGGTGGCATTTTCCCGACGAGGATAGCAAGAATGTTCAAGAACAAATCCGAAAAATGCTGGAAATGTCATCAGAAACCTGGTTCATATTACCATATGTGGTGGACTTGTGAGGACGCTAGAAAATATTGGACTAAAATCCACATGTGGCTGGAAAAAATGACAAAGAAGCATATAGACTTGAAACCGGAGCTTTTTTTACTGGGAATTTTACCAGATGCTTATAGTAAAGAGCTGAAATATTTGATTGTAAATGTATTGACTGCGGCTAGGATTGTATTTGCAAAAAATTGGAAAAATGAGAAAATTCCATTGCAGGAAGAAGTCATAAAGAAAATATTGGAATGTGCTGAGATGAGTAGATTGACTTTTGAAATCAGAGAGCAAGAAGATAAACAATTTTATATAGTTTGGGATCTTTTCTATCAATGGTTGAATGATGAAATACAAAAATAGAAATGTTAGATAATAAGGAATAATATTGATTCTATTTTTCTTTTCTCTTTTTTGGTACTGGATATTATATTTATATAATATTTTTCTGTTTCTTTTTTTTTCTCTCTTATTTAGGATAGAATTGGCACGATTATATGATTTGTTTTAGAATAAATTACTTAAAATATAGTTATCTCACAAAGGCATGAACGTACAAAAGTCTAGTCAAATTTCTTTTTTTAATAGTGATATTATGATTTATAAGTTTGTATTGGCAATAAGAGTTATTATACAAGGTAATTGTAATTGTGACTATGAGATGAGTGCACAAAACTGATGAACCAACCGACTCACTGTTTGTATATAAATATGGGGGAGCTGATATTTTTATGTTTTGTCTGTTTGTTTGTACGTCAAAAAACAATAAAAAATCTTTGGGAAAAAAAAAATAAGTTGGCTGCCCAATAATATAATTCCCAATTTCGGAGCGCTAGCCCCCCTCTACTTTTTGCATCTTGTAAAGCCTTAATATTGATTCTAGCTTTTTTCCCTTGCCAAATAAATTTAAGTGTTACCTTATTTATATCTTCAAAAAATTTTTTTGGTAATTTAATTGGGATTGTCTGGAATAAGTAAAGGAATTTTGGTAGGATGTTCATTTTGATCGTGGCAATCCTGCCCAGTAGAGAAAGCTGCAGCTTATTCCAGGATTCTAGGTCTTTCTTAATTTGCTGTAATTGTTTATCGTAATTATTCTCTTTGAGCGATTTACTATGTGGTGTTAACCATATGCCTAAATATTTGACCTTTTTTGTTGCCTGTATCCCTATGGTTTTTTCTAATTCTTTCCTCTGATTCTCTGTTAGATTTTTAGTCATTAATTTTGTCTTATTTCTATTGATCTTTAATCCTGCTACTGAACCGAATTGTTCTAGTTCTTTTATTAGGTCATGTCCTTTTTCCATGGGTTCCTCTAGGAAGAAAACCATATCGTCTGCAAACGCCTGTAGTTTATATTCCTTTGCTTTGACCCTTACTCCTTGGATTTCAGAGTTTTGTCTTATCCGCGTTAACAGTGATTCTAAAGCAAGTATAAATAGGAGGGGTGAGAGGGGGCAACCCTGTCTAACGCCCTTTTCAATGTTTAATGGGCCTGTTTGTTCACCATTAATTAGTATGTTGGCCTGTTGGGTGTTGTAAATTGTTGTGATAATGTTCTCGAATTTAGCGCCCAGACTCATGTTATAGATTTTTTGTATTAAAAAGTGCCAATGTAGATTATCAAATGCTTTCTCCGCATCTAAAAACATGAGTGCAAATTGTTTCTCTGGATGAACTTCACAATATTCTAAGACGTCAATAACGGTTCTTAGATTATTTTTGATTTGGCAGGACGGAAGGAAACCATTTTGATCTTCATGAATGTATACATTTAAAACTTGTTTTACTCTATTCGCTATAATTGAGGTAAATAATTTATAATCAGCGTTTAAAAGTGAAATTGGTCTATAATTGTTGATATATCTGGCATCTACATCCTCCTTCGGAATTAATGAAATCAACGCCCCCCTCCATGAGTCTGGCGTTTTGGCTGCCAAAAGTACTTCGTTAAACACTTCCAGCATCAGTGGCCCTAATAACTCTATTGTAGCTTTGTACAATTCTACTGGAATCCCATCTGGACCAGGGGATTTATTATTACTTTGGTTCTCCATTGCAGATTTCAACTCAGACCATGTAATATCCTTATTTAATAATTCTATCTCTCCTTCCCCTATTGTTTTATCATTCGTATTCTCCAGATAAGTTCTTATTTTGTCTTCATTGATTTCTTCCTTTTTATATAATCTTTGAAAATAGTTTAATATAATATCTTTTTTCTTCTCAATCTCATGTTGTGGTATGCCTTTCTCGTCTATTAGTTGGTGTATCAGTCTCTTTTCTTTTTCTTTTTTAAGTTTATAAGATAGCCATCTTCCTGGTTTATTAGCGTGTTCAAAATAATTTTGTTTGGACCTTCTCAAACTAACTTCTATTTTATCTTGTTCAATTAAATTCAGCTTATGTTTGGCTAATATTAACTGTCAACCAATTATTTATCAATGCTGTGCTTTCTTCCAAAACTTTTTCTGTTTCCTTTTCTAAAGCAGCTCTAATTTCCTTGTGCTTAATTTGATTGAAATAAAATTGCAATTTAATTTGATTGTGAGAGTACTCTAGCTCAGTTCTTTAAGTAAAATATTACACATTTTTGTATTGTTCTTTCCATTCCTTTTTATGCCATTTTACTCTGGTTGCTTTCTTTCTATTTTCCCTTTCTTTCCACATATCGTTTTATCAATATTTTGATTATATTTTTCTCTTTGCTCAGCTTGTGATCTTTTCCAGTACTGTAAATTCCTCCTTCCTGTGAGCTCTGTGGTGTGAGAAGTACTTACCAAATTTGCCTTTGACACAACATTAATTGGAACAGGTAGCATTCCAGAAGACAGGAATAGAATTCAAAGTTATGTTGATAAATTCAGAAGCCAAAGAAATAACAGAATTAAAATCAAAAGCACAGATTTTTAACAAATACAGAAGTATCATATGGGGACTATCTGGCTTACCAAGAAACTAGAAAATTATCTGCAGAATAAATACACATTTATTTAAATATAAAATTATACTTTATTATAACCTTAATTAGAAGAGTGGATGTTGATGCAAACATTGCAAACACAATTTTACCCAATCAACAAAATTATCTTTAAAATTATGGTTGGTCAAACTTCATCTGGAGTTTAGTTCTAGTTCAAGGTGCCACAACTCAAGGAGAACTAAAAAATGATACATTTTTAGGGAAGGATAATAAAATGATTAGGATTGGAATGAAATCCTGTGAAAGAGAGATTGGAAAATTGAGCATTTTAGTTAAATATTTAGTTAAAATTTAATTTGATATTTAGTTAAAATTTAATTTGATATTTAGTTAAAATTTAATTTCATATTTAGTTAAAATTTAATTTCATATTTAGTTAAGTATTTTTAGTTAAATTAAAGAGTGACAATGAGAACAATTAATCAGTGGAACAACTTGCCTCTTGGAGTTGTGGGTACTCCACCATTGGAGATTTTTAAGAAAAGATTGGACAACTATTTTTCCAGGATAAAATTGGGCAAGGAATTGGAGAAGAATAGTAGTTCTCAACCCATGGACTGCAGATCCCTGGGGAGTCATGATGTCATCACAGGTGGTCCATGAAGACTTGAAAAAATGTTATGATTTAAGTCTTGTGTTAAGTCTTGGTCCATGGCCATGGTCTGTAGCCACAAAAGGTATTTAAAGGGGGTCCATGGGGAAGAAATGGTTGAGAGTCACTGGAGTAGAAGACCTCCATTGTTCCTTCCGGCTTCCTGATTCTATGATTCTAGCCTTGAACTAAGAAGAAAGAGGTGATATGATAAGAAGGGAGTACTTGGTCCAGCTGCTCACATTGAATCTGAATGCCTCTAGCAACCAGTCAGCCCACCTGTGGCAGAGTTCATGTAGACTCTGCCCAATTGGTAGCAGTTAGCCCTAGAAACTCAGAGATGGCGAGTTCTGGTTCCACCTTAGAAATGAAAGCTGACTGGGTGATTTTGGGGCCAATCATTCAGAGATTCCAAGTTCTAATCCTGTCTTAGGCATGAAAGCTGGCTGGGCAACTTGAGGCTAGTCACTCTCATGCCAACTTACCTCACAGGGTCACTGCTGGGAGTATTGGATATGTTTGCTGTCCTAAGTAACTTATAAAGGTTAGAAAAGTAAAGAAGTAAATACATAAAATAAATGTGGCTTAATCCACCAGTCATGGAGTCTCAGTCATGGTGGCTCTGCCAGAAGAGCTGCTTTCTAAGCCAGGGAAGGAGGGGGAGACACCAATCTCTCTTTGCTTTTCCATGGCACAATTCTCAGAGTGATCAGCTGCTTTCAGACTGCTTTTTAGCACAAATGCAGAACTACTTCAGAAAACCAGACTAAGTGTTGATAGACAGCTAACTGCAGCTCTTCCTCCAGCCCCAGCCTTTGTTAAAGGGGGGGATTGGTGCCACTTAGTAAGAAGGGAGGGAAAACTAGGGGAATCTACCCAACACTCTGCTTGAAGTGCCCCATGCCCTGTGAATAAAAATAGCCACCTTATTTATTTATTTTATTTTATTTATTTGATTTGTCAATTGTTTACAAGATAATAAGTATAAGTGTATACATAGTTTTGAATACATGAAATGGGTACATATAAGAAAAATAAAATAAAAATAAAAGAAACAATAGGACAGGGACGGTAGGCACGTTGGTGCGCTTATGCACGCCTCCTAGAGACCTCTTAGGAAAGGGGTGAGGTCAATAGTAGACAGTCTAAGGTTAAAGTTTTGGGGGTTTGGGGAAGAAACTACAGAGTTGGGTAGAGTATTCCAGACATTGATCACTCTGTTGCTGAAGTCGTATTTCCTGCAATCAAGCTTGGTGCGGTTAACCTTGAGTTTGTATCTATTGTGTGCTCTTGTGTTGTTATGGTTGAAGCTGAAGTATTCATTGACAGGTAGGACATTGCAATGTATGATTTTATATACCATGCTTAAATCAGACCGAAGACGGCGTAATTCAAGGTTTTCTAGTTCTAGAATTTCAAGTCTGGTGGCATAAGGTATGCTACAACGAGTAGAGGAGTGGAGAACTCTTCTTGTGAAATATTTCTGGACTTTCTCAATTGTGCTAATATCAGATACATGATGTGGGTTTCAGACTGATGAGCTGTATTCAAGTATTGGTCTAGCAAATGTTTGTATGCTCTAGTTAGTAGTGTGATATTACCAGAGAAAAAGCTACGTAGGATTAGGTTAACAACTCTTAATGCCTTTTTGGCTATGTAGTTGCAGTGGGCTTTAGCACTTAGGTCATTTGAGATGAGTACTCCAAGATCCTTGGCAGAGTTTGGATCATCAACAAGGTTTTGACTATTCAGCCTGTATTTTATTTTCTGATTTTTTTTGCCAATATGTAAGACAGAGCATTTATTTGTTGAGATTTGAAGTTGCCATTTGTTTGACCATTCTGATACATAGTCAAGATCTTTTTGAAGGGTAGCAGTATTGTCTGTGGTATTGAACAGCTTTACATCATCAGCGAAAAGAACACAGTTGCTCTTAATATGATCACAGAGGTCATTCTTGTAGAGTATGAAGAGAATTGGTCCTAGAACACTGCCTTGGTGGACACCACTATTGACAGGTACAGAATTTGATAGGACGCTCCCAATTTTGACCATTTGTTGTCTGTTTGACAGGAATGCTTCTATCCAGTTATGCAGTTGTCCAGAGATACCATAGGTTTTTATTTTTAGGAGTAGTTTGTCATGTACCACTGAATCAAAGGCTTTACAGAAGTCTATGTAGATTGCGTCTATTGCTTTGCCCTGATTGAGTTGTGTCGTCCATATGTTTTTGAAGTGTAAGAGTTGCAGATTACAGGATAGCTTTTTTCTAAAACCAAATTGTTTATTGGAGAGTAGGTTGTTTGTCTCTAAGTGGAGGATGATGGATTGGTTAATAATTGATTCCATGACTTTACAGGTAACGCAGCATAAGGAGATTGGTCTGTAATTTTCAACTAGGCTGAGGTCTCCCTTTTTGAAGATGGGGATGACCGTGGCTTGTGACCATAGGTTAGGCAAGGAACTGGTCCTGAAAGATTTTTCAAAGATTATGCTTAGAGGTTCAGCTATGGCAGTGGATAGCTTTTTTAAGAAGTAGGCACATATTCCATCCGGTCCAATAGATAGAGATGGTTTTAGATTGACCTTGGGATGGACCTTGAGTCTTTTAGTTTGCTGTTTACAAAATTGTAAAAAGCACGGGTGGAATTGGTGCTTAGGTTTTCCTCTTGTTTAATGTGATAATTGGTGCATTCGGTCTTCATCTGGTGGCATAAATTTTTGTATTGGCTTTTGAAATTGGCAACGTGACCAGATTTGTTTTTCTGCCAGAGTGATCTCTTTTTGGATTGAAGTTTCCTTATTGTTATGGGTAATCTGTTTTTTTGTTTTGTTTTGGGAGTTGTTATTGGTACATATAGTTTGATGACTCTTTTGAATTCAAGTAAGAATATGTTGTAATGGTCTTCAACAGTATTGCATCCAGTGAATAGAGATTGCCAATCAAGGGATGAGAGATCGTTGTTTATAAGATCATAGTTGCCTTTTTTGAAGTTATAATTGGGGATTACATCATTGTTGTGGTTTTTGTGTGGACGTATGTTGAGACAAAAGTCAATCATATTGTGGTCACTGCTGGAAAAGGGTTCTTTAGTTTGTATTCCGTAAGTTAAATTCAAACTATTGCAGAAGATGAGATCGAGGCAGTTGTTTAGTCTAGTGTTGTTGGTTACTAGTTGTTCCAGTCCCAGACTTGTAACAGCATTGTAGAAGGTTGCGTGTATGGTTTCAGTTGTACATTCATTTAGGGTCCAGTCAATATGAGGTAGATTGAAATCACCAAGAAAGATAAAAGGGTATGGGCAGGATGCTGCCCATGTTAGTAGTGTATTTAGCTTGTTTACATGTTCGATGTCATAATCAGGTGCTCTGTAACATAGTAAGAATCGAATTGTGATATTTAAGGATAGTTCACAGATAATGGTCTCAGGAAGAGCAAGCTCCTGGGTAACTTGGATATTTTTTAGATGTAAGGACTTTTTATAGGAGATAGCAACACCACCTCCTCTACGAATTTCACGATCTGATCGGTAAACATGATAGTCTCTTACTGTGGTAATGGAGTCAGGGAGAGATGCGTTGAGCCATGTTTCACAGACAAATATAATGTCGAATTTAGCTATATTTAGTAGGAGGAAAAATTCAGGTATTTTATTTACAAGGCTTCTTGCATTGAGTAGCTTGCATTTAAGGCCAGCGGTAGTTGGAATTGAGGTAGTTAGGGGCGCACGTGCCTAGTCTTGGGTGATGGTGGATTGGTTGAGGTAGGGTTGTGGTTGAAGGTTAAAGCTGAGTTGCGGGATGTGTGACTTACTTTTGATACAGTCAGCATGGTAGTCAATGTAAAGGTCCTTCTCTCCATTGACTAGACGTTTTTTGAGTTCAGTGCGGAGTACACGGGAGCGGGCACATTGCCGTATGGTTAGGTCAGGGCGACAATGGAGGTTCTTATGGTTGGTGTTGGTTTTGGCGAGTGAATTTATAGTGTAAATGAATTTGCATTGATTCATTTTTGCAAATGACCCTGCAGAAGCGTGGGGTCACAGAGCCGTCTCTGTTTTTGAGCTCTCGGCCAATGCAGGAAATGTCAATTATTTCATCAGGGGAGATGGTTGATGCTTGATAATCACTGATGATGTTCGGACAGTTGTGATGTCAACATTATCATTGATGCCCTCTAGACCAAATAAGATGGCGTTTGGACGTTTCCGTTCATGCTCAACAGCTTCTCTGATGAGGATTGGGATATCAATATTTGTCTGGGTTATGTTTTTTTGTGGATTGGGTTGTGGATTGGGTTGTGGTTGTTGGGTAGAGATATGGTTTGTAGCTATTGGATGTTCAGGTTTTTGCGTTGTGTCTTGGTCAGGCTCCTGCGACAGGAGAGCCATCATCATGAAGACAGCTGTTTGCTTGACAGCAGTTTGGTCTTATCCACTCATCTTGCTTGCCATGCAGGCAGATGTTTTACTAACTGTTTCTGAAGGACCAGATTAAGAATGAGGTGTAAATACACTCATGAGGTCTCAACACTTTTTCCTCCTCCGGTGGCAAGGCCGTCTTTGATCAGCTGGAGGGAGTGCTCTGTGGTCTTCTTCTTACTGGATCAATTCTTGGGGAGAAGGAAGCGAGATGGAGAGGGTCAGTGCAGACAGTCCCAAACAGAGTTCAAGTGTTCTTAGAGCTATGTAAGCCAAGCTGCTTGGCAGCAATATTAGCCTTTGGAGAGTTCCCAGCTGCTCCAGACTTCTCAATGAGATCCAACTCCTTTTGCTCAGGTCATGTTTCCACGATCAGGTTGGAGCTCTTGAAACCAACCACATAACTTGAAGATCTCAGATCAGGGTTGGGAGGGTCAGCTCTTCCTGGATGACCTACAAAAACTTCGGTCAGGGCTGCGGCATCATCGGCACTCTGGGTCCCACTGCTCAAATGTCTCTCAGGCAATTCAGGAAGCTTCAGTGTTTTCAATGAGCTATCGGCTTTTAAGGCAGACGGAAATTGCAAGGTTGGCAATAGGAGATCAAAAAGTTGGGCATTATGAGGATAATAACTTGGAAAGTGTCATGCAAAGAATAATTGAATTCAATGGCACTCAGTGCCAACAGTAGCCATGTGGCCACCCACCTGATTCATGTTTAACAAAACAAGGTTAAGGGTCATGCAGTCAGGAGTCCCATAAATAACAAGTTAATGGGATTTCTGAAAAAGCTGTCCCCAAAATGGTTTTTCATCTCACAGAGAGAACATTAAAATGCAAATGAATGCAGGCAGTGTCCTCATAAACAACCATGTTCATTTAACCCCTGACCTTAGTATTTCACAGCCTATTCTGACAATTTATATGGTCCTAGTCTTGTTTGTCACCAGCAGCTGCAAAGCTAGAAAGCCAGTTATTTTTCCTAGGGAAACAGCAATAGCAGCACCTGCAAACATGTTTGCAATAGCATTGCTTTTAGAGAACTCCCTACACTAGTTTCTATCATTTTCCCTGCCTTCCAAATAGGGAATTATATATATAATTATATATAATAGGGAAAGGAAGACAATTTCAGCAGGACTTCTTGCTAAGTTTATTTTTTATTTCTGCCAGCCAACAAGGAGAAGTGATCTCCTAGCTATTGACCTTCTCCCTAAGGGATGTCTCAGAACTGGCATAAACACCCTCACCATCAACAAGGGAGAAATAGTGAGCACTGAAGGAATCAAGATGCCCTATGGAAATAATAACCTCAAGAGTCTGAGTGAAGAAGACCACTACAAATGCCTGGACATCCTTCAGACTGACAACATCAAGCACACTGAAGTCAAGAAGAAGGTTATGAGTGAATATATCATGAGAATGAAGATCTTAAACCCAAGGGAGGAAAAGATACCATGACAATTAACACCTGGGCAATTCCAATCATTAGATACACAACTAGAATAACGGACTGGATTCAAACTGAACTAAAAGCCCTGGATAGAAAGCCAAGAAAAATGATGACATTGCATTGTGCCCCTCATCCTTGGAGCAACATTGACATATTTACCAAATAAAATAGGTGGGTGTGGAATATTGCAAATATACCAGATAGTTGAAGAAGGTAAAAAGAGAACTGGAAGATGATGTGAAAGATGATAAAGAAGAGGCACTAAAGGTAGTAAGTATATCATGACGGCTTGCTGAGTAATGGAAAAACCAAATAAAGAACAGGAAAGAGACACAAACTATCACATGGCCAGTCCATAGAAAGCTAGCAGGCAAAGCAGGTAACAAAAAGACCTGGCAATGGTTAAGAGTAGGAAAATTGAAACCAGAGGCAGGAGCTAATTCTAATTGCCCAAGCCAAGCTGTAAGAGCAAATGCATAGAAAGCCAGAATTGAGAAGGCAGCAACAGACAGCAAATGTCAACTCTTTAGAGAAGCTGAAGTAAGAGTGGCCCCTCTGGTTAGCTGCTGCAAGAAGATCACACAAACTGACTACAAGCAATGGCATGGCAAAGTAGCATCAATGGTGCCTTGGAAGATCTGCAAGAAATACCATTTGTCTGAACATAAAAACTAGTGGGATCATAAAATAGAGAAAGTCATAGAAAATGAATAACTAAAGTGGTTTCTTAGAATTCAAACAGACAAGTACTGGCATATAACAACCCAAAGTTAACAATTATTGACTGGGCAACCAACCACAAATTATTATAAAATCTTTGGTAGCACTTACCAAATATGTTCATTCATAAAATTTTCATCTGTCAATTACAAAAAGCCATGCTGCTTGGATCACACATATACTATGCTGACAGATTATCACCATAATATTATGGTTTGTCACATCATCAGGCAAATGAAGAGGTTAAAATATTCTGGGATTTCCAAATACAAATTGACAGTCTTGGTTCATAACAGCCAGTTTTAACTACGTGCAAAAGAATGAATAATTGATGTGGCAATACCAGGAGGTAGTGGAACAGGACAAAATAACTGGACAAGATCACAAAGCATCAACGTCTGAAAACTGAAATTGAAAAACTATGGCATAAATTGGCCATGTTGGTTCCACATTGGGTGCCATACCAAGAAATCTTGCCTGATACTTAGAAAATCTGAACGTTGACAAAATATCTACCTGTCAGTTACAAAAGGCCGTACTACTCAGCTCCACACATATGCTATGCCGGGGTGTCAAACTGGTGGACCACAGGCTAGATGCCTCATGCACAGGCCACGCCCACCCCAGCTCTGCAAATGGAAAAATCTCACATCACAGGATGGCAATGTGACACAGCGAGTTTGACACCCACCCATATATGATGCTGATATATGAAGGCCAACACCAGCTAAAGAACTGCCAGCTGTGACTTCACATTTTTGGGTATATAATAATTTGTTTCCAATCCTCATATATATGTAAATAACTTTTTTTGAGGGAGGGGCTTTCCTTGGTGCTCTTTGAGCTTGGTTGTTTTCTTGCAGATGTTTTATGACCCAAACTAGGTAACATCATCAATGTTACAACATTGATGACAACAAGCATCAGGAACTGATGATGTTACATAGTTTGGGAAATGAAGTGTCTGCAAGAAATCAACCAAGCACAGAGAGCACCTAGGAGAGCATCTCATTTTAACCCTGAGCTACAAATATTCTCGTTTTTTTGATAAACAACTTTTCTTCAGTAGCCAGGGATGAAATTCAACCACTTTGGGAGTGGTGGTAGGGACAATTTGAATTGGTTGGCTCTGCACACACCCGGCCGCTTTCTTCCTTTTAGAGACTGAGTCCCACCAAGCCACGCCTACCAAGCCACACTCACAGAACTGGTAGGGAAAATTTTTGAATTTAACCATCAGTAGCCCTATTCAGCCAACAATCCTGAGTCCTGTAACTCATTTGTCACTGTTGTAATGACGAGGCAGTCAAGTTGTTTGATCATGAACAACTGAATCATGACGATCTTTATTGGAGTATAGTCTTGCATTTATATACATTTTTAGTTATCTTTTTAGTTATCGCCCAGCAATTTTTTTCAGGGGCGGGCTGGATTGGACAGATCAACGGGCCGGATGTGGCCCACGGGCCATAGTTTGCCCACCTCTGCATTAGAATAAAGATATCCCATGGGTAAGGGTCTAGTGGGAAGAATAGCTAAGCAAAGTCCTATTGTTAAGGATGTTATCCTGTCCACATATCGATGCTTAAACTTATTCAATATTTCTTGAAGGCATGTTCTTTGTGGATCAGTTAATACAACTAGATCTCCTGGTGATTGTGCTCCCTTCAAAGACTGAAATAAGGGCAACATATCACCAGTTGTAATGTAGAAGAATGGGCGTGCCCAATTAATAATGCCAAGTAATTTTTGCCATTGTACTAATGTATATGATTTCTGTACTTGTAATTCAGGAAGAATTGGAATGGAGGAATTGTGCAACATTCTATGTCCTAAGTAGGTATAAGGTTCTACCTTTTGAATTTTGTCTGAGGCTACATACAATCCCTGTTGTGCCACAATATCTGTTAACTCTTTTAACAACTTAGATTCATCAAAATCCGGGGCTGCTATCAATATATCATCCATATAATGATAGACTAAATAGGAAGGAAATTTATTCCGAAAAGGTTGAAGGGCATTATCCATGAAATATTGACAAAGTGTAGGGGAATTAAGCATTCCCTGAGGCAACACTCACCAATGATATCGTTTTGTGGGCATGCTATTATTAAAAACTGGGACAGTAAATGCAAATTTTTCTTTGTCTCGAGGTTGCAAAGGTATAGTAAAAAAGCACTCTTTAAGATCAACTACCAATAATTTATAAAAATTAGGAATTAGGTTAGGATTTGGTAGACCACATTGTAAAGGACCCATGGGTTGGATACATTTATTAATTTCTCTTAAATCATGAAGGAAACATCATTTCCCATTTTTCTTTTTTATAACAAAAACAGGAGTATTCCAAGGACTAGTAGAAGGTTCTATATGACCAGCAGCCAATTGTTCTTGAACCAATTGTTGTAAAGCAGCAAGTTTTTCCCTTGATAATGGCCATTGTTCCACCCAAACCGGTGTAGAACAGAGCCATCATCAGAGGAAGAGCCATCATCAAGAATCAAATGGGCATTAAGAAGAGAAAGGATATCACGGCCCCAAATATTAGTATGAATATCTAGAATGTATGGTTGTAGGAAAAAGGACTTACCAGCAGACGTTGTAACATTAATTTCTTGAACACTCTGCCAAGCAGCTGTAGAACCTCCTATTCCCCACAATGAAGAAACTGTCGTTTTTGGCCACTGTACTGGCCACTGTAAAGAGGAAATGACAGTAACATCGGCTCCAGTATCCAAAAACCCTTGAAATGGTTGTTTATTAAGGAAGAGCATTAACAAAGGATGAGAGGAGTTCAGCTGATGAAGTAAGCCTACAGATAAAGAAGTTGATCCAAATCCTGCATCCCCACGATTACCTATACCAGGAGATGGAATTTCATATGGAAGAAGAAGCAATTGAGCAACAGAAGAATTACAAGGAAGAACTTGAGGAAGATTCACCCAAATCTGAATCATGAGGATACCAGTGTAATCTGAATCTATTACCCCAGGCACAACAAAATAGCCCTTTTTGTGTGCAGAAGAATGAGGCAAAATTAAGCCAACTAATCCCGAAGGAAGAGGACCTTTAAATTGAGATGGAACTATTTTAACTTCCATGGGAAATTAAACTCAATTTCCTCTTGAGTAATTAAATTGATCCCAGCGCTACCAGCTGTGGCTGGGGAGGAGTGAGAGAGACTGCTGGAGGAGTCAGAGTAATGGGAAAGGCACGCTTTGGATTCTGGGTGGGTGCCATACCCATTGGCAAGTTTCCCGACCGAAACCGACATTGATTGGCCCAATGAAATCCCTTTTTACAAATAGGGCACTTCTTAGAAGGACGATTCTGAGGCATAGAAGGTGTAGAACGACGGTCCTTCTGAAAGTGGCCAGGCTTCTTACATTAAAACAGTTACCAATTGGTCGCTGTCCTTTCTGAATAGCAGCTGCTAACATATGCATTTTATAAGTTTGTGATCCAATATCCTGGCAGACTCTCAGCATATCTGTCAGAGTGTAATGAGCAGTAGTCTTTAACGGCTGTAAATCTCTTTTACAATCTGCATTAGCATTTTCAATAGCTAACTGGCAAAGAAGTTCACCAGCAGCTTCCTGATGATCAAACTGCTGTCTAATTGCTTTGGACAGATGCTCAACAAAGTCAGCATAAGGCTCATTGGCATTCTGTCAAATGTTTGAAAAATTTGCTCTAGGTTCTTCAGCTTGGGGTACTTTAAGAAAAGCACGAAAGGCACATTCAGAAACAATAGTTAACGTAGCTGGAGGAAGAACAACTTGAGTAGAAATTGTACCAAACGGTCCAGAACCAAATAGCTGCTCAACTGTATATGCTCCTCCTCCTCCTAAAGCAGCAGCTCGAGCATGTCTCATATACTCTCCCAAACCACATATTGCATGGATGTTAAAATAATGTGAAATATTTGCTTCCAATCTTCAGGGATCATTGTATAACCATTTTTTATTCCTTCTACAAGTCCTCTTGTAAAATTACCACTAATCCCATAGTCTGTAACTGCCCTTTTTAACTCTCTTAAGATCTGATGGCAGACCTTTCTTTAACATTCTTTATCTGAGGTTTGCCATTCTGCTACTTGCAGTCCAAGCTGTGGCCCCTGACCAGGACGATATTGTACTGGACAAACAGACAGTAATTCTGCAAGTTCTGTTCCTGAGGACAGAGGCATCCCTTTTACAAGTCTCTACCATTTTCTGAAAAGAAGATTGAACAATAGAGTCAGGAGGCTTTTGCCCTGTATCTGCAGGAGCTGAGGGAATTGAAGATATATATTCAGGTAAAGAAGGGGGACAAATGACAGCATTAGTGTAATGTGAAGATGGAGGTGTTAAAAGAGAAAGTTCATTGTGACCAAATTTTTCAATTGCATGCCTACATAAATGCCACACATGCAAAACTTCTATTTTTGCTCGAGGTTCAGTATGCAATGTTTTCCCAATACATTCCCAATCGGTTCATTTTAAAGACCCGTTTTCTGGGTACCATAGGCAATGAGCTGCAATCTCCTGGACCAGCCTTAAGAGATTTCTCTGTGGTACCTTGGTATTATTTTTCTTCAACAAATAGCCTAATTCATCTACATGCTTCCTTTGTTCCTCAGAAAGCGAAGACCCCATACTTACAGAAACCAAAAGGTTGAAGAAACCACAAAGGGTTGAAGGTGCACCAAATCCTTGCCGGACGAAGTAAGAGGGTTCCTGTTCATGAGCCACTTGTTGTAATGATGAGGCAGTCGAGTTGTTTGATCATGAACAACTGAATCATGATGATCTTTATTGGAGTATAGTCTTGCATTTATATACATTTTTAGTTATCCTCCCTCATTGGTTAACTTTAGTTACTGCTTAACTTTCGTTACTGTTTAGTACAGTAATCCATACAATTAATTATCTCTAGTTAAAGTCTAACATACGTTTACTTCCCCTCTCTAATCCTCCTTTATCCATAGATTAGTGACTTTGTTTGCCTGAGTTGTATTTGCTTGGAAACATTCTTTATCTGAGGTTTGCCATCTGAGATTGGAACATTCCTGCAATTACAACATGTCACCCCCAACACTACTGCAGACCTAATTGTTCTTGACAGACTAATTGCACCCAGAAACATACCTGTAGAAAGTGTAGCTCATACCATAGTAGTGTTACATGTGATGCATAGTCAACAAATTAAACACAATTTATCACCTATTCAGCTGTTTTCTGTACCCACTGAAGCTTCTGAGTGCTCTTCAAAAGCCCCCTTGTGGATCACATTGCATTAGTCCAAAGGAGGGGATCCCAGACTCCACTCAGGAACCGTTTGATGGGTCTGTATGCATGCATGTTTCTCATAAGTATTATTAACAAGTCCCATCTTATAATTACGCAGTTGATTTCTGTCTCCTAAGTGAAATATTGGCTATTTTGCTTCGTTAAATTTCATTCTGTGACATTTTAGACCATTCTATAATCTCTCAAAATCATGCATATTATTTTTGAATGCTGTACCACTGCTATACCATACCATCTAATGTTACCATTATCTCATTAATTTAAACATTGAAGAGCGCAGTGCTAAAGCCAGTTGATACTCCACCTGATATCTCCAGGATGGAGCCCCAGTGGAGCCAGCTGTGCATCTAATTGTCGTGCCATTCAGTTCTTGGTGATTTAACTCTCTTGTTCATAAGAATGTCATAAAGTTTTTTGTCAAATGCTTGCTGAAATCAAGATACATGCAGTCCTTATTTAACAATGCTAATTGGCCTTATTGTTTACTAATGGCAATTGCAGTCATTAAGTGAGGACTTCACATGATTGCAATCTCTGACTTCTTATTGGCTTCCCCCCTGACTTTGCTTTTGAAAAGCTGGCAGGAAAGTTTGAAAGTTACAATCATGTGACTGCAAGGATTCTGAAATAGCTATAAGTACAAAGATCTGGTTGTAAGTACCAGTGGCATGGTAAGTTGAACAAGTGGTTGTTAAAGAGGACAACCTATATATAAGTATTTCCACAATCTACTAAAGAAACCCTCAGGTCAAACATCTAATATGATTAATCTGGCAAGAGGTAAATCCCTATGTTAAGGAGATCCTTAAAGATTGATTACTCAGGGATCTGCTTCCAGGTATCATTCTCCACACACTGCCCTTCCTCTTTCTACACAACTCCTGGCATTTAGCTCTTTTCCAGGATTTCAAAAAAATAAACATGGAGTTTGGACCAGGCCACCTGCAAGTTCCTTCAACATGTGAAATCAAGGCACTGTAATTATTCTCTGACGGTGCCCAATTTTATGCTAATGACTTAGACTAACTTCATAGCTTTACCCAGCCATCCTGAAGCCCTCTTTTTACTGATGTTTTGGCACAACAATGGTTGTGTAACTCTAAAAGACAATAAAAGGTGCTAATGAGGAAATGCACTAAATCCTAGGGCACAACAGGAAATGAGCTTAATTTGGACTCCTTCACTGACAGTGAGCTAAAATGCACAGCCCTAACCATTCTGTGAAAATAGATTTGGTGAGATCAAAATTAATGAATGTGTCCAAAAATCTAATGAAGAATAAATAATAAAGAGTTCTCCACTCCTCTACTTGTTGCAGAATACCTTATGCCACCAGACTTGAAATTCTAGATCTAGAAAATCTAGAACTATGCCGCCTTCGGTCCGATTTAAGTATAGTATATAAAATCATACATTGCAATGTCCTACCTGTCAATGAATACTTCAGCTTCAACCATAACAATACAAGAGCAAACAATAGATACAAACTCAAGGTTAATCGCACCAAACTGGATTGCAGGAAATATGACTTCAGCAACAGAGTGGTTGATGTCTGGAATACTCTACTTGACCCTGTGGTTTCTTCCCCAAACCCCAAAAACTTTAACCTTAGACTGTCTCCTATTGACCTCACCCCTTTCCTAAGAGGTCTGTAGGGGGTGTGCATAAGCGCACCAACGTGCCTACCATCCCTGTCCTATTGTTTCTTTTATTTTTCTTATATGTATCCATGTATTCATAACTATGTATATACTTATACCTATTATCTTGTAAGCAATTGACAATCAAATAACTAACGAAAGAAAGAAAGAAAGAAAGAAAGAAAGAAAGAAAGAAAGAAAGAAAGAAAGAAAGAAAGAAAGAAAGAAAGAAAGAAAGAAAGAAAATAATGGATTGAATTTCTTGTTCAACCCCATAGCTCTCTCCTTCTTTTCAAAAGAGGTATCAAGCGCTCATCAGAAATCATGATGTTCTCCCAGCACTAGGCATGGAGAAGGAAGACATGATGGAAGAATCTTCTTAACTCAATCCTTCTCTTTACCTGCTGATCTCAAATGCAAGAGGGGTGGCTTTAAACCTGCCATTAAACCATGATAAACAAATGGTTGGAATTTTAATCATGACACCTGAGTACTTTGGGGAGAAATGAACAGGTGCATTATCACAATATCTTCCTTTTAAAAAAAACCCACGTAATTCCTACATTTTATCTGAAAGACAACTGCTGACTTCCTTGTTGACTGACAGGATTTCTCCTGTCATCCATTAGCATTCTCTGCTATTTCTGTGGTGAACACTGGCCTTTAAAAATGCCTTTTTGTCAGCATGGAACAGAGAAGAAAACTTGGTCAGAACCTCTGAAAGGGCGGGGGGACATTAATACCTCCATTGGGCAAAGCTGGGACATTTGTTCTCACTAATTATTATGGACAAGCCGCTTTATTGAACCTCCTCCTCTTATCGACATTAGGATGCATGAGCGGAGGTTGTTGTTTTAAATGCGCTCATTAACCACGCAAATCTGCCCTGTTGACGGAGCGCTTTTGAATTAAACCCCAAACTGTAGTCATTGGACAAGGAGCAATTTATAATGCCATTAGCAACACTTGTGAAGGTTACAGGCTTCAAAAATTGTTCAGCCATAATTATTCTTAATGGATACAAGGAAGAAACTAACGCAGGACAGGTTTTTCATTAGCTTTCAATCAAAGCTGATGGCTCTGAGAAATGTACAGTAAGTGCATTTTGGGAAAAATAATTATGTAGCTGCACCTTTCACTGGAAAATGTTTTCTGTGTAGAACCTAACTTTTAATGTCCTTAATTTGAAACAATTAAAAAAGCCCTCTGGTTTTTCTTTGGAGCTGCTGCTGAAGATTATCTGCAAATTAACCCTTCTATGAACTTTCGTTTTCTGAGCACAATATTTCTTCTTCCCCCAAATGGTCAGAGGTTGATAGTTTGGGGTGATGCTATTTTCTTTTGTCCATTTATTCTCTGCAACTTGAAGGTTTTATAGCTTTTTTTTTAAAAAATATCTCACACCCTACAAGTTTAATCCTATTTAAATCAAAGACAATATCCAGAAAAACGCTTCTCTGTGTGTTTTGTGAGTTCTTGTGCTTACAGAGCGAGCAGCTTTTCATGAAACAAAAGTTGATGTGATTATTTTATTCTTTTTGTTTTAAAAATGGAGCAATGTAGGAGAAATTTTTAAAAATGAAAGTGAGGAGCATCTAGATTGGGAGAAATGGAGAGTCTGGCAAATTCACCTGTCCACTTCAACTTGTGTTCCAGGCTTTTAATAAAGGAACTCCATAGACTCTCCTCCATGTACTCCAAGTTTGGCTAAAGTCTTTGAATGAATCAACTTCAGGCATCATCTGAATTGTCCTCTGGAGGTTCCCCCCCATCCCTTTATGTGACAGCCCTTTCTATTGTCATGTTCCCCCTCGGTCACCTTTTCTATGGACTTAAGTGACTTTCCTCATTCCCCAAAGGTCTCCATTCTCCTCACCCCTTTGATAGCATTCTTCTTACCCAATCCAGTCCTCTTTAGACTGGGGTCCCCAGAACTGGCACACCCAGGGCAGGGGTCAGGCATATTGACTTCTCATGTTCTAAACTCTGTGCTCCTGTTAAAACATTTCCCTTGCCAAGCAGCGACATGGCGTTATTAGCCGAGGTTTAACTGAAAGTTTAACATCCTTTTGACATATGCAACTCCCAAGCTAGACCTCCCCAATCCTAGAGTTGTACTTTTCTGTTTTTCTGTTTTCCCATTTCAGAATTTTGCATTTCTTTTAGTTACAGTAAATCTCTTTATGTTTGGCCACTGTTCAATCATGTCTACATGTTTTAAAATAATATACAGCATATTTATTTAGTATATTTCTAAGAATGCTAATTCACTAAATGACTTTGTGTGGTACAAACTAAGTTTATCAGAGCACCACTGCATACCTCATGGAATATATTGAATGATTTTGTGGTCTAAGACTGGCCAAAAAGCAGTTCAGAGCTATTGATTATTGGCTTGTGCCACTGTTTTGTAGTTGGACAGATTCATCTTATATGATAATATTCAATCTTTACGATCACAAGTAATTCTTAAAAAAACTTTCTGGCCTTATGTTTGAATCTTTAGTTTTTTAAATTCTCTGAGGCTAAGATAGTCATTGGAAATATTGATCATCAAAATAAGAGAGATTTCACACCCATACCTACCTTTGCATGATTTCACCACCCTAGATGAAATTAGCTAATTAGAGCAATTCATCAATTTTTCCAACTCCATCTAGGATCTTCTATAGGATTGGAGACTGAGTGAAGCTACTACTGTATGTTTCATGTGTTGCTCTTCTGCCCACTTTATAACTCTATCTGAAGATATCCTCCTTCTGATATCTCATGTTCCAGGTTCACCAGCTGTTTGTATCCTGTGGTATATTGTCCTACTACTTCCGCAGTACTTCCACAGTTATTGAAGCTCCATTCAATTGATTTCTCCTTTGCTATAACTTAAAGCCAATATTTTGTGTCCTGCATTCTGGAATGAGAGAAAAAAAAAATGCAAGCAAGCAGATGAATTTTATAGCCAACATACATACTGGAGACCAAACATGCTGTGAGTCACATCCACCATGAATAACAATGGTTGTGGTTGGCAAATTACTATACAGAGATTAATAAAAGAAACAAAGTGGTGCAAGGAATAGAATAGCAAATAAAAAAGCAAAATCCAAGACTTAGATCATTATGGCTAAAAGCCCCAGGCCTATGATAGCCATGGCTGCAGCTAATATTTTGGGGACTTCTTGGATGATTCTATCCCTTTGGTTTTACAGCAGCTGATCCATGGACCAAATGATAATGGGTGGAAAAGCCTAATAAAGAGAGCTTTGATAATAAGTTCAAGATGCCAGAAAATTCAGTCATGGGTGACCCAGACTCAGCTTTGGTGTCTCAGCACAGGCTAAGGTGATCCTGGCAGGGAAGTTGTTTATTTATTAATCACATTTGTATGGTCACAATCTCACAAAAGGCGACTTTGGGCAGCATACAACAATCCAATAAAATAATATATAAAACAATTATATAAAAAGATATAACAATCAGTATAAAAGACATATAAGAACAGGGAATGTTGTAACATTTTGTTGTCAAAACTGATGGTGGATAATCCATTCATGCCAATGTAAATGCACACTTGAGCTTTTCTATGGCTGTATTTGTACCTAAGGAGAGGACAATCAATGTTCAATAAATCAGAATCTTATTTGTTTTGTTAAGGAAAATATGACTGTTGGAGAATGTAAGCTGGGCCAAGAATTCACTGCATTTTTGGTGTTTTCATTCCCATTTAAGTCAGCAAAATCTCAGCAGTCCCAAGAGAAATACAGGTGAAACTCGAAAAATTAGAATATCATGCAAAAGTTCATTTATTTCAGTAATACAACTTAAAAGGTAAAACTAATGTATGAGATAGACTCATTACATGCAAAGCAAGATAGTTCAAGCTGTGATTTGTCATAATTGGGATGATGATGGCTTACAGCTCATGAAAACCCCAAATCCACAATCTCAGAAAATTAGAATATTACATACAATCAATAAGACAAGGATTGTACATAGAACAATATTGGACCTCTGAAAAGGATAAGCATGCATATGTACTCAGTACTTGGTTTGGGCCCCTTTTGCAGCAATTACTGCCTCCATGCGGCGTGGCATGGAAGCTGCCTGTGGCACTGCAGAGGTGTTATGGGAGACCAGGATGCTTCAATGGCGGCCTTCAGCTCTTCTGCATTGTTCGGTCTCATGTCTCATCTTTCTCTTGGCAATGATTCATAGATTCTCTATGGGGTTCAGGTCAGGCGAGTTTGCTGGCCAATCAAGCACAGTAATCCCACGGTCATTGAACCAGGTTTTGGTGCTTTGGGCAGTGTGGGCAGGTGCCAAGCCCTGCTGGAAAATGAAGTCAGCATCCCCATAAAGCTCATCTGTGGAAGGAAGCATGAAGTGCTCCAAAATATCCTGGTAGATGGCTGCGTTGACCCTGGACTTAATGAAGCACAGTGGACCAACACCAGCAGATGACATGGCTCCCCAAATCAACACAGACTGTGGAAACTTCACATTGGACTTCAAGCATCTTGCAGTGTGTGCTTCTCCATTCTTCCTCCAGACTCTGGGTCCTTGGTTTCCAAATGAGATGCAAAAGTTGCTCTCATCAGAAAAGAGGACTTTGGCACAGAGCAACAGACCAGTTCTGTTTTTCTTTAGCCCAGATAAGATGCTTCTGATGTTATTTATTGTTCAGGAGTGGCTTGACAAGAGGAATACGACATTTGAAGCCCATGTCCAGGATCCGTCTGTGTGTGGTGGCTCTTGATACACTGACTCCAGCCTCAGTCCACTCCTTGTGAAAGTCCCCAACACTTTTGAATGGCCTTTTCCTGACAATCCTCTCCAGGCTGCGGTCATCCCTGCTGCTTGTGCACCTTTTTCTTCCACACTTTTCCCTTCCACATAACTTTCTATTAATGTGCTTTGATACAGCACTTTGGGAACATCCAACTTCTTTTGCAATTACCTTTTGAGGCTTTCCCTCCTTATGGAGGGTATCAATGATGGTTTTCTGCACAACTGTCAGGTCAGCAGTCTTTCCCATGATTGTGATTCCTACTGAACCAGACTGAGAGACCATTTAAAGGCTCAGGAACACTTTGCAGGTGTTTTGGCTTAATTAGCTGATTAGAGTGGGACACTTTGAGCCTCGAATATTGAACCTTTTCACAATATTCTAATTTTCTGAGATTGTGGATTTGGGGTTTTCATGAGCTGTAAGCCATCATCATCCCAATTATGACAAATCATGGCTTGAACTATCTTGCTTTGCATGTAATGATTGTATCTCATAGATTAGTTTTACCTTTTAAATTGCATCACTGAAATAAATGAACTTTTGCATGATATTCTAATTTTTCGAGTTTCACCTGTACAGCCATGTTGCTGCAGAGAAATGCATGTATAGTTGATCAAGAAATGTGGGAACAGCTTTCAAAAATTTGAATTGAATAGTTTCCAAGGTGGATAGGTTGAGTGCCATATAGCTGTGACTGAAGACCTTAGCTTTAAATGGTTTAATTGCTGCAGGCATAATTATTGCTTTTATGGCTGGCAAATCTGATAATTGCATGGGAAGCTTTTTGTGCAGTTGTTGAGAGCTCACTAATTTGGTGGCTCTAAGAAGTAGAAGGTTGGAAGTGAATACCGAGATATTCAAAGCTCTTAACTTGCTCAACAGCACGATCATTAATTTTCCAGTCATAGGAAAAGTAAAATGAGGGGGACGGATAAAAATTAGAAGCTTTGTTATAAAATAATTAATTTCTAATGTTTCTTTGGAGCAAAAGGAGACTGTTACAGCTGGGCATCTGGAAAGTCCACTTTGGGATATAGATTGCATGCTGACATCATCTGCAGAGGGTAGAGAGAAGACACTGGGGGAGGGCTGGAGCCAGGGCTTCCCGTTGAGATAAGCATTGCATGTGGGGGGGGGCGGCACATTTCATTCCTGCACAGCTACTGATGTGTCCCCAGGGCTTTTGCATCTGATTAGCCCAATCATAAGGAAATCAACCCTGACTGTTCTTTGGAAGGACAGATACTGAAGCAGAAGCTCAAATACTTTGGCCACCAAATGAGAAGAGAGGACTCATTGGAAAAGGCCCTCGTGTTGGGAAAGGTTGAAGGCAAAAGAAGAATGAGAAGACAGAGAATGGGATGGTTAGATAGTGTCATTGACACAGGGAGCAAGAGTTTGGGTGGAGTCCAGGAGTCAGAGGAGGGTGAGGATATGTGGCATGTTGTGATTCATGGTGTCACAAGGAGTCGGACACAACTTAGCAATTGAACAACAAATCAAAGTCCCAAAAGTGCTCCGCATCCAAGAAGTTTCAGCACTGAAGAAGCTTCTTGGATGAGAAGTGAAAAATTTTCAAAGAGGAAAAAACCCAATGTTGTCCAGTTGCCTTAGGGAGAAAGCACTGTTGGAAGTTAGCACCCACCCCTCTCCTCGGAAAATATTTTAGCATATATAAAAAGGCAGAATATTTCCTCTAAATAAGAAGAGTAGAAACTCAGAGAGGCAGAAACTCAGCTCCCCCTCACCTTTGCTATTACTCTGACCTAGGCCAGTCTATTTTACATAACAAAGATCTACTCCAGGTAAAGCTATTGTCAGCCTTCAAGATTTTCTTCCTTTGCTTTGCATTTTTCGGCTGTCATAAGTAACGGGGGGGAGGAGAGGGGAAAAGTATGGGAAGTGAGCTGGAGGGGTTGCAAACTACTACTGTATAAACTGAGGAGAGGGGAGAGTACATTCTTGCTTAGGTTTCTATTTCTTGCTTAGCTTTCTCTTCTCTGCACAGCTGCAAACCTTTATCAAAGTATGCCAAGGTCAACGGACATCACTACCTGAAGATGTCCACATGATGACATCCACAACTTTTAATTGGAAGAACCATTTGAACTATTGGGGGTAGGAACATTGCCATCACTTTGTATATGTGATTTACGCGCCTATTTTCTCAGATTCAGAATTATTTTGTTGCTACCACTTGACTTCCAGTAAAAGATATCTTTTCTATAATTAAAAGAGTCTAAGTATTTCTTTCTTGGATTTTGAATGGAGCACCAGCTGACATTATTCTGAATCTGAGAAAATTTGCAGATGGGATCTATCAAATGATTTGACTGCACAATTAAAAGAGGCTCTAAAACTTGATGACTGGTTCCTTGCTCACTCGAATAATGGTATGGTTAGAGATGGATTGGCCTGGGTGGGAGCCAAGTTATATGTGCCAGAGAAACTGAGGAGCCAAATATTACAACAGGCTCATGATTCTAAAGCGGCTGGTCATTTTGGATTCGTGAAAACGAATTGGTTAAGCGGCAATTTTGGTGGCCTACCTTGAAGAAAGACATTGAAACTTGTGTAGCTAGTTGTTCTACCTGTGCCTCAGCCAAATGGCCTCCTGGTAAGCCAGCAGGATTGTTATAAAATGTGGCTAGACCAATGGCTCCATGGAAGGAAATCTCTATGGATTTTATAGTGGAATTGCCTGAAAGTGGGGGAAACACCGTTATTTGGGTGGTAACTGATTTGTTTTCCAAACAAGTACATTTCATACCTTGTTCAAAGATCCCACCTGCAAAAATGTTGGCCAAACTGGTTATTTTACATGTCTACAGGTTACATGGGGTTCCTGAATGCATAATCTCACACAGGGGTGTCCAATTTACCTCAAATTTTTGGAAGGAGTTCCTGAAGTTATTGGGCTCCGCCCAGGGCTTAAGCTCTGCCCACCATCCCCAAACTAATGGGGCCTGTGAGAGAACTAACGCAGTATTGGAGCAGTACCTTAGATGTTACATAAATTATCAGCAAGATAATTGGGCTGATCTATTGCCATTTGCTGAAGTAGCATATAACAATTCTGTACATAGTAGTACTGGATTTACTCCTTTCAAAGTGGCATCGGGACAAGACTTTGTACCCATACCTGAACTTCCACGTGAGAAGCCTAATATTCAGTCATTAGATGAATGGATAACACAACTCCAGCTTACCTGGACGGTTACTCGTAAAGCATTAGATGATGCGCATCAAGCTCATAAGAAATTTGCAGACAAAAAGAGGACTCCACAAAAACCATATCAGGTGGGCGACAAAGTCTTTTTGTCCACCAGATATTTACAAACCACCCAAAAGTCAAAGAAGCTTGGTCCTAAGTATGTTGGCCCTTTCTCAATTGAACAAATTGTAAACCCTGTGGTGGTCCAACTGAAATTACCAAAGACTCTTTGATGAATTCACCCTGTTTTCCACGTTAGTTTGTTAAAACCCGAACATACTTCCGATTTGAGACCAGCCCAGATTGGTCCTCCTGTACCATTGCTGATTGAAGGTGAACAACATTTTGAAGTTAAAGAGATTTTGGATTCTTGGAAATGGAGGGGTCGACTCCAATATTTGGTTGCTTGGAAGCATTTTCCATCTTTCCAGGTAGAGTGGGTCAATGAGAAGGATGTCAGAGCTCCTACGCTTGTCAAAGCGTTTCGTACTAAATATCCTGATAAACCCTAAAAATGTGATTATTTCATGTTGACTGTTTATTAATTATTACCTTTTATGTTTTCTCTTTTATAGGACTAACGTCCTTTTTCTAGGAGGGCCGAATGTCAGCCTTCAAGATTTTCTTCCTTTGCTTTGCATCTTTCGGCTGTCATAAGTAATGGGGGGAAGAGGGGGGGAAAGTATGGGAAGTGAGCTGGAGGTGTTGCAGACTACTACTGTATAAACTGAGGAGGGGGGAGAGTACATTCTTGCTTAGGTTTCTATTTCTTGCTTAGCTTTCTCTTCTCTGCACAGCTGCAAACCTTTATCAAAGTATGCCAAGGTCAATGGACATCACCACCTGAAGATGTCCACATGATGACATCCACAACTTTTAATTGGAAGAACCATTTGAACTATTGGGGGTAGGAACATTGCCATCACTTTGTATATGTGATTTACGTGCCTATTTTCTCAGATTCAGAATTCTTTTGTTGCTACCACTTGACTTCCAGTAAAAGACATCTTTTCTCTAATTAAAAGAGTCTAAGTATTTCTTTCTTGGATTTTGAATGGAGCACCAGCTGACAGCTATAATAGGAATTGCCCAAAGCCCTTTCATTACATCATCATCCAGCAAGGCTCAGCCAAGCCTGGGACTCAGGACAGCCTACAGAGTTGCCCCTGCATGGCCCCATGGGAGACTGACAACCAATCAGAATACAAGCTCAAATTCAAATCCCAACAGAGGGCATAAAACCAAAGGATTCTCAGCAGCTCTGCCCTTCTTTCTTCACCTGAGGCATGTGATCCTGTCTACCATTAAACCATCTTTCCAAACAGTCACCATGTTTCCAGCATCTTTATTCCCCACTTGGAACTGAACCCAGAAGGATATTTCTTCCAACAATTGGCACCAAGCAGATGGGACTCCAAGCTAAGCTAACCAATGGACCAGGCCCAGGTAAGATTCCCTTGCCAGCAAACAGACCCATTGAGTCTGTGGGTGAGTTTTCCTGGATCTTGGGCATTTGGGAAAAATGGTTTTAAAAGGGTTTTGAGTGTTGAGCTCAAAGTCTGCTTGGAAGGAAGGTGAGTATTTCTAAATTCTAAATTGAAACCATGGGGAAGCATGGGAAATATATGTATGCCTGCATGTGTATGAGAGAGAGGGCCCTTCTCCCAAACACAACTGGATCTTGCTTCCTCTGTGCATTTCCTAACCACAGAAAGACCAACAATCTGGGGAGCATGGGGGGGTTGCCAGAGCACAGGACCTTTGGTTAGGGAAGGAGGAAGAGTGTGTGAGTGGCTTCACCCTTGGACAGCAGCTGGATCTCGTTTCTTTGTTTGGCCTCTAGCTGCGGAGCCATGACCATCAGGATAGGGAAAGCAAGGAGGGGCCATCAGAGTGTGAGACCTTCTGTATACAAGAGGGGAAAGTCAAGTGGGCTGTGATTAAAGGACAGGAAGGAAATTTTGTTGTTTTAATTTTGCCTTGTGCCCCAAAGCAAAGCCTAGTTCTAGAGGGGCCAAGGGGATGAAGGAGGTGCCAGTACTACTGCACAAGGCAGAGGTCCTCCCAGATCCAAAGGGATCTGAAAACCGTGGGCAGGAGGTGCCAGTACTACTGTCAGACGGAGGTTCTCCTGGATCAGAGAGGGTCCAAAAACCGTGGGCTGAAGACGTTCCCAGGGGAAGGGGTGCCAGTACTCCCTTAAGGAAACAGGAGTCCCCTCAGACACTTTTTTTGTCTGAGAACCGTGGGCTGAAGTTGTTGTTTTTTCCTGTTTGTTGGGACTGACTGAGCCAAAGTGAACCCCCACATCGGAGAGGGAACATGGGAAGCAGCAGTTCAAAGGCAACAATTAAGACCCCCTTAGGAGATTTGCTTGAAGCTTGAGATGAATGGCAGATGCCTGTCCTAGCCAGAAAGAAATGGGCTTTGTTGAGGGATGACGCAGGAAGACCAATTTGGATAAATAATGGTACTTAAAGAAAAGGGCAATATATAAAAAAAGGATCACATGGGATTCTTTCTTTCTTTCTTTCTTTCTTTCTTTCTTTCTTTCTTTCTTTCTTTCTTTCTTTCTTTCTTTCTTTCTTTCTTTCTTTCTTTCTTTCTTATGCAACCATGAGGTTTGTTCCTTATGATGTGTGACTTCCCCAATTTAACTGAGAGTTTTATTGTGGGAATGCTCAGTGTGTGTGTAAACCTCAGAGTTTTGTTTTCCTCTCTTTGTCCTTGTTTTGTACATGTGTGTGTGTGTGTGTGTGTGTGTGTGTGTGTAAGTCTTTGTGTCCTTGAGGTAATTGCAACTGTTAAGTGTCTCTGATCCCTATAAAATGTGGATTTTAAATTGTTAGAAAAGAGTTGGAAGCACTGAAAGGAAAAGGAAAGGTAAGGAAACTAGGTCTTCACCTAGTTTGGTCTGGCCAATTAGTCTGGATAAAGAACAGAGTTCAATTTTTCTTTCCTCTGTGCTTTTAAGAAAAGCACAAGGTTATTAGCAAATGTTTTAAGTTTATTACAAAAAAAGTTTCATCCTTGCATTTACTGTGTGTTTAAATGATTTTACATGTTCATCTTTTTTTCTGAAGCATGTTAGTCTAGTTTTTCCTTTCTCATGTTGTGTCTCCATTTTGTTGAAACTGATTTATCTGTTTAGTAACTGCGATACTGATGTGTTGTTTTTTCCCCAAACCCTGCCTGTAAGCTATCTAACCCCCCACCCCACCCCAATCTCTGCAAACAAGGCCATTCCTGGTAAGAATTACCAGCGAAGGAGGGAGGGGACCCTGTTCTTTATCTTTCAGCCTTGCAAAATGTGGAAACAGATGCTGCCCCCTGGAGGAGACATTCCATCCATTGGAGCCAAAGAATTGGGTTTGGATCCAGTCCTCCACTAAAAGTTATCACAGCAACCAGAGTGGGGCAGACCTTCCCAAGCCTGACCGACCACCCATACCACCAGGCCAAGCCTATGCTACCCAGAGACATGAAGGAAAAGACCCTGAGATGGACCAGTAAAAGACTAAAATCAATCCCCAGAAGACAGAAAGATTATGGGGGGTGGGGGTGGGGGTGGGGGGTGGGAATGCATTGTAATGTGAAATTCATTGTAATGTTTTCTTTCTTGTATCATTTATATTGTAATCAGTCTAATGTACTCATGTAAGGATTATATTTGAGTGGCTGGCCCAGCAAGTTCTGAACACTTTGGACTTCTATCTGGTGGGCGGAAAAATTGTCCAGCATGTTTGTATTGTCTGTATTGTAAAAGTAGCTGCATACACAAGCACACACAGAGAGAGACACCATTCAGAATTAGACAGAGATTACCCACTTCACTTACCTCCACACAAAGCTGCTCCTAGCTTCCTTTTTGTGTGTGTGTTTATTATTTATTTATTTTGTTGCTCTGTGGCACTAAGGCCCAAGTAGTCATATCTCCCTGTTAATTCCATGGGGGAGGTGGCATCCCCTCAGGCAATTCCCTCACTTGAAGAGATAGCAGAAAAGAGATCTCCAAACCCCAAACTCTGACTGTGACTCACAAGTGATGTGGCCCAGTAAAGCAGGATATGTTGCACTGGTAGTCTCAGCAGTAGGTGTCCCGGGGCTCATTGTTTGTAATTTTAAAAATACTAAATAGCCTGGATTACACACTGGCTAACCTCAATTTGGCATCACAAACCCTGGAAGCTAAGAGCTAGGCAGGATTAGTAACCATCCCTGGAAATGGGCAGCCTGTAATTTAAAGGCAAACCATTGCTGTGAAGAATGTAGCAGCTTGTGCTTACAACCTGACTGTAAGCTCACAAAAAGTACATCAAACATCTGAAAATTAATTGACATGAAAAATTGGATACTGTAACCCAACCCCCCCCCCCACCCTCCACCCCCGAACTTTTCCTAGGCTGCTAGACCTTCATGGATGAAAACTTTTGGGAGCCACTGAAGGAATCCTTTTCTGTTGCCTCTTTTTTCCGATGCCTTCCCCCTTTGCAGCAGAAAAATTAAAAGCACCCATTAAGTCTCCCTGATTTAATCAATTTTTAATGTTTTGCCAATAATATACGTGTTCCACCCACATATTTTGGCAAAAGGGGGGGATTGTTGGAAGTTAGCACCCACCCCGCTCCTAGGAAAATGAAACATTTTAGGATATACTAAAAAGGCAGAATATTTCCCCTAAAAAAGAAAAGTAGAAACTCAGAAGCAGAAACTCAGCCCCCGCACCTTTGCTAATGGGCCATTACTCTGGCCTAGGCCAGTCTATTTTACATAACAAAGATCTGCTCCAGGTAAAGCTATAATAGGAATTGCCCAAAGCCCTTTCATTACATCATCATCCAGCAAGGCTCAGCCAAGCCTGGGACTCAGGACAGCCTACAGAGTTGCCCCTGCATGGCCCCATGAGAGTCTGACAACCAATCAGAATACAAGCTCAAATTCAAATCCCAACAGAGGGCATAAAACCAAAGGATTCTCAGCAGCTCTGCCCTTCTTTCTTCACTTGAGGCATGTGATCCTGTCTACCATTAAACCATCTTTCCAAACAGCCGTCATGTTTCCTGTGTCTTTCTTCCCCACTTGGAACTGAACCCAGAATGATATTTCTTCCAACAGCATCTTTGGGACAATCGGGGGGTTGAGAATCTTCATAGATAACAAATAAAAATCTAACTATCTTTTTTGTCATCCAAGCTGCCCATGTTGCTCGACAGTGAGATGGGTGACATACAAATTTAATAAACACATACAATCTTGAGAAGATGATGGCTGAGAGAAGCAGCAGCTGACTTCCTCCACACTCTTTCCCAAGGAACTGAAATCAAGAACTATGCAATAGGATTGAATTTGAAATGGGAGGCTAAGGAGAAATGGGGAGGCCCAAGTATTCCCAACCTGCTGCTGGATGAAAGAGCCACAGTAGTGTGTGGCCCAGATACTATCAGATGGTTGGTCCTGGCAGCTGCCTGGGAAAGAAAATGCCAGAGAGGTCATCAAAACAGCTCACTGGAGCTCTCCCAGGTCAGCTGTCAGGAATAACAAAGGACAGAGTTGGAAGGGACCTTCTAGTCCAGTGGTTCCCAAAATGGGCGGTACCCTCCTGGGGGCGGTGGGATGCCTTAAGGGGGTGGCTAAGAGGTGGCAGGGGGGCATTCGAGGTGCCAGCTCCACAGGCTCACCCCATTGACTGTTGCACCAGAGCAGTGCAAGGGGCTCAATGGGGTGAACCTGTGGAGCCGGCGTGTAGAATGCAGCAGCGACAGCACATTGGGAAAGTAGAGCAAAGCCACTCTGGCTTTGCTCTACTTTCCCAAAGTGCTGCCACTGTTGCAGTCTGTCTTTCTGTCAATCTGTCTGTCTGCCTTCCTACCTACCTACCTACCTGCCTGCCTGCCTGTCTTTCTTTCTGTCTACCTACCTACCGATCTATCTATTTACCAATATAGATCTATCTATCTACCTACCTACCTACCAATCTATCCATCCATCCATCCAAAAGATCTGTCTGTCTTCCTACCTGCCTGCCTACCTACCTACCTACCTACCTATCTATCTACCAATCTATCTATCTATCTACCTTCCTACCTACCTACCTACCTACCTGTCTCTCTTTGTCTCTGTCTCTGTCTCTCTCTGTCTCTCTCTATCTAGCTATCCATTCATCCATCCATCCATGTTCAAAGCCCCGCCAGCACATCAGGAAAGTAGAGCAAAGTCAGTCTGGGAAGGAGGGAGGGAGGGAGGGAGGGAGAGAGAGAGAGACCTGATGCATCAGATTGAAATGAGGCTAGTTTAGACTGAGGCCCTTTTCCACATTGAAACATCTTCACCAGCACATTGAAACCTCTTTGGCTTCTATGAAAGGTTTTGTGGATGAAACATGGTCAAGACTATCAGGAAGCTCTCACGAGCTTCCGGTTTGCAGGGCTTCGGCGACAGGCAGGAATCCACAATCGTGCACGGTTTCTTCCTGGGCTCACCACTGGAGCACCCTGAGCCAGTTTGGCTTCGGGGCTAAGCCACCCCGTAGAGGTGGTGAAGATGGGGGAGATCCCAGCAGGGTCGAGGAAAGCCGCATCTCTCCTCCTCAGCTGGCTAAACTCCCTTTCCCGAAGGCAGTAAGAGTGGTGGTCAGAAATGGCCGCCTCAAAGAAGCACTCATCCGGAAAAGAAAGTGCAGGAGGAAGTTAAGAGGTGAGAGTTTTGGCTGACCGGGATAAGAAGCAACAACCAAGGTATCCTGGAATTAAAAATTTGTAAAAGATACATCTCTCCCAAAGAAGATTCGGAAGCAGCGAATGAAAGTGAAAAGGGAAAGGTTTTTTTTTTTCACTCTCCTTCCTTATGGTGACAGCAAAGACAGATGAATGAGAAATCAGAAAAACCCGCTTTGGCACCAATAGGTAATTAAACTGGAAATATAATTAAATGCCAAGGGGACAATAAAGATTTCTGAATATTAAAAAAATCCTTTTTTTTGCTGTAAGTGGGAAGGGAGAGGAAAAGAATAAGAGCAGGATTTGGAAGGAGGAGCCTGCCTGGAATTTAAAAGAATTTAAAGTTAAATCTAAACAAGACTTTTAAAAGATACATTTTAACTGGAACTTTGCAACTAAATAGTAACCCCAGGAAGAGAAAGTGAAAAAAGAAGAAAGTGCTAAAAGAAACAGCTTGCGTGTATTTGGATTGCTTGGTGACTTTGGGACTTTTGGAAATTATATCTGAATGACTAAAAACAATTGGGTGGTTGTTTAAAAACATTCTACTTCTGGATGAACTGAAAATGGAATTTAAAAAATATAAAGAGGAACAAGAAGGGAAGGGCTCTTCTGGCTCCGTTTTTCAATTTTTAGAAATGGCGATCTGTACCTACGAGAAGCTACAAGAAAAGACTACGCAACAAGAAGATTGGGACAAAGAAGAAGCCATCTTTGATAAACAAGTAACTTTATCTGGGGAAGAAAGGGGAAAGGAGGGAAAGAGAGTGGAGAATTTAAGACCCCCAAAAAAACCAAAAAGGGAAAAATAATGTGAAAAATGGATATAATGTTAGAAAGCAACAGAAAAGGGAATACAGAAGAGGGAAATGGAGGTGGAGAGACAAGGGGGTAAAAAGGGGAGAGAGAAGGAAGGGAGGGAGGAAGGGAAGAGAAGTTACAAAGGTTTGGAGCAAGATGTAAAGAAACAGGACTTATTCAGAGATAATATGTGAAAATTTAACTGAAAAAGTGATTCTGCAAAGGTACATAATATTGTGTTGTTATATTTGTATTAGAAATAATGTTAGAAAATTGGAAATAACATATGATTTTAAAAAGGGATAAAATAGTCAGTGTAACTCAGTGAAACTTTTATGAACAAAATAAATGAAATAAATGAGAAAATCGAACTAGGAAGGAATGGGAACATTTTAATTATTCAATGTTTTATAAAATATAAGTGAAGTGGGGGGGAAGTAACTATGGAAAGTTTATAAGTGTTCCCATAGAAGTATGATACCTATTTGAAAAGAAATGTGGAAAATGTTTAAGAGCTAAATGAATATTAATATT
This sequence comes from Pseudonaja textilis, assembly GCF_049901715.1. Lineage (NCBI taxonomy): Eukaryota > Metazoa > Chordata > Lepidosauria > Squamata > Elapidae > Pseudonaja > Pseudonaja textilis. The sequence goes on from NC_141999.1 coordinate 331,256, forward strand.
AACGATAGAATTGAATTGGTATGGATTATTGTTTTAATCATATTATTTACTTATAATTTTTTCTTTTTTTAAAATACAGTGTGTAGTTTTAGAATGTGCCAAGCAGAATCCGAACAGAAGTTATGTATTATATTAAGTGTTATAATTTTAGGGGAAAGATATAAAGGCGTTATACTCCAATCAGTGATTACAGGAGAAATTTTGTTTAATGAGAAAAGATAATAGCTGAAACAGGACAGAAAAAGAATATAAGTATAATGATTTGAATCGAGATGAAATAAATAAAATAAAATAAAGAAAGTTAAAAGAGGGGAGAAGCTATATAGAAAATGTAGAATGGTAATGAGATATGGAATGGTATATAAAAATGAGCATGAACTTGAATTTGTGTCTGTACGAAGAGATGTAACGCAGGATGAAGCTGCTTTCAAAAAAGATGTTTTATATTTTTATGTTTTATGTTTTATTTGTGTATATTTGTTCTTAAAAATCAATAAAAAAATTTTTTAAAAAGGAAGCTCTCACATTTTGTTGAGGCTTTACACAGGATCCACTGGACCAGATCTCCACCCTAAAAATTACTTTTCCCCAATGTATTACAGTACCAATTCTGAAAAAGGCAAAACCAAAATGTACTGGTAAATTACAAGGAGAACACACACACACACTCCCTTCTAACCCCGCTGGAGCAGGTGATTGGACTAGAATAGATATCTCATTATCTTTCTCCTCCCTCCCTCCTTTATTTCTTTTTCTTTCTGTCCCTTCCTTCCCTTTCTTTGTCCCTTTTTTTTCATTCCCTTTTCTCTTTCTCTTCTTCCTTCTCTCTTTTTCTTTTCTCTCTCTCTCTTTTTCTGTCTGAGGCTCACCCCACTTACTTGGTGCACCGCTCCGCTTGGACTTGCTTGGGCAGGTCCCTCCAGTGCAGCGGGCTCAATGGGGTGGATCTGCAGGGCCGGCACCTAGAACGCGGCAGTGGCAGCATGTTTGAAAAGTAGAGCAAAACTAGAGCTCAGTAATTTTTGCTGCAAAGAATCACAAAAGCTTCTGAGTTGTGCACAAGAAGGGACACACATGTCAATGCAATTCAGCAACATAAAATAAATACAAATAAAATAAATCAACAAGAATTGGCAAAGCATCTCTGATTAGATTCTATTCACTACTAGAATCTAATCAGAGATGCTTTGCTGATTCTAGTCCAATGACCTGCTCCAGCAGGGTTAGAAGGGAGTATGTGTGTATGTGCAGTGGTGGAATTCAATTTTTTTACTACCAGTTCTGTGGGCGTGGCTTATTTGGTGGGTGTGGCTTGGTGGTCATGTGACTGGGTGGGTGTGGCCAACTCAATGTCACTCACATCAAGGGGTACCTCACCTGGCCCCTCCCCTCCCAGCCATTCCTTCTCACCCCCAGCCTCAATTTATCTATAATTGTGTAAAAATGTTGTTCACCTTTTTTGACTTTATTATCTGCATACTATAGATGTACCTTCATGGACCACTGAAAGGAGGAAATGGCTCACATGCTTTACTCAAGAGGGTGATAGGCAACAGGCTTTTAAAGGGCTGCCACAAAGAAAGGGGGACAATGTATTTTCCAAAGAAGCAGAAGGCAAACAAGAAGCAATGGATGGAAACTGAACAGAGAGAAGCAACCTAAAACTAAAGAGAAACTTCCTGACAGCGAGAACAATTAACCAGTGGAACTGCCTGTCTCCAGAAGTTCTGGGTGCTCCAACACTGGAAGTTTTAAAGAAAAGACTGGACAGCCATTTCTCTGAAATGGTATAGGGTTCACCCCAAGGTCCCTTCTAAGTATCATTCTGACACCTTTCTCAGGATTTCTACTCAGAGTTTGGCATCCTCAGTTCTCTTGCCTGAGCTGGGGGTTGTACTAGAAGACCTCCAAGGTCCCTTTCAACTCTTCTTAAATCTGCTTATCTACCAAAAGGTATGCCATTTCAACAAGGCATCTCTGCAAAGGGCCTGGGAGGACTCTCTTTTTAAGCTTTTTTTTCCACTGATTACAACCTATAATAATACTTTATTTGTGGTCACAGACCCAAACACAAGTACAACAAAAGAACAGGGGAAAATTAATCATGAACAATTGGTCACCAAAAACTTGACTAAAGGGAATTACAACATTTTCCTCTGATGGTTACATCTCTTAAAAAAAAAAATTGGAAACCAGAGAAGTGATGTATGAGGAGCCATCCCCTAGACATTACAAGAACAAATTACTAACATTGGGTCGAGAAGGGTCTGTTTCAAGGAGAGACAGTAACTTACATCTGCCTGCGTTATACACAGGGCAATATAAAAGGTCATGCTCCACAGTTTCAACCTCAGCTCTGTCACAGGGGCATAACCGCTCATTTATCTTGTAGATATTGCAAGTCAATGTCCACAAGCTGTTGGACTACCCTAAATTGGGAGTTCCCTCTCCCAATGAGAAATATGAGAGTCAGCAAACGCCAGGGAGAGGTAGCTACCAGGAACTGCCAGAAAGAGCACCTAAAACCACCATTTAAAGGTGTTAATCCATGCCATACATTCGACTGATCGAGTGCCCAGTTCCAGGTACATCGGAGCAAAACCAACACAAGGAGGAAGACCCAGAGGTTTTCTAAAAAAGACAGCCTGGGTTCTTTCAATACAATCCTTGAAGTCCTGTATCCATATGGGAACTCCATAAAGAGTTTGAGCCAAAGTTTTGACTCTGTAAATATGCAAAGCAGAAGGAATAAACTGGACTCCTTGGGTATAAAAAAATCTTAAAATCTGCTGGTGACTAAAGGAGGCCAAATGCAGCACCTGGGTTCGATGTTTAGTCCAAGCACCAGTGTTCTAAAATTGAATACCAAAATACTTAAAATGGAAAACCTGCCTAACAGCATTATCATTGATAGCCCAGTTATACAATTTCCAGGCTCTAGAGAACACCAATACTTTGGATTTGTCATAATTAATGGACAAGTGGTTCTCAGCACAGTAAGACCCAAATGCAGAAAGTAATCTTTTCAGACCTGGCCTTGACAATGAAAGGAGGGCCGCATCGTCAGCACAAAGGAGAAGCGGGATCTTCGTAGTTGACAACTTTGGGGTGTGGGACTCAATATATCCAATGTGAAAGGCCAAGTCAGATAAGAATAAATTAAACAAAAGAGGAGCCAGAACACAACCCTGCCTTATTCCATTCTTAATCGGGATCTCTGCAGACCACACCTGACCTGACTAGAGGTCTGGTTGTACAAGGATCTAATTAGGAACAGAAGACGTCTATCGATAGAACTTTTGAGCAGTTTTGACCACAACAGTCTCCTAGGGACTGAGTCAAATGCTGACTTTAGGTTGATAAAAGCAGTAAAAAGTTTGCCACCTGGTATGGTAGTATATTTATCAATCAGGTGCACTAAGACAAAGCAGTGGTCCAGTGTGGCACAGCCCACTTTAAACCCTATCTGTTCAGCACCAATAATATTGGACTCCTCAACCCAAGTGAGGAGTCTACGTTGGAGATATTTAGCATACAGTTTTCCAATGATGGAGAACAGGCTTATGGGGCGGTAGTCGGCTGGATTGTTCCTATTTCCTCATTTAAAAACTGGAACAATAATTGCTAAGCTCCAGGAGGTAGGGATCCTGCCAGAGGTATTGATATGCGTGAAGAGTCTTGCTAAGAGAGGAATCCATCACTCGGGATTGGATTTTAGCAGATCAGGGGGGATAGCATCAGGGCCAGGGGCTCTGCCTGACTTGAGTTTGGAGATAAGCTCGGGAATCTCAGCATGAGTCATAGGTTGCCAGTCAGGAACTGCAGAAGGCAGCTGTGGCCCAAGCATGGTCGAACTTGTTGACGCCTGGAAAATTGCCAAGAAATGGTTTTCCCAATCTCTGCTGGAAATACAGCAGAGAGGGAGTTCTTGATGACCCGGCAAGGAGCTGTCAACAATTTGCCAAAATAATCAAGTGTTCTTCTGCTGGATAGAGAGGAGAAGTAGATCCCACTTCTCTCTCTCTTTAGCTTTTTTTTTCTTAGCAATTAGTCCTTTATGCTCCCGCTTCAAGCAATAGTAGTCCTCTGGTGGGCATTTATCCCCTCGATTATGATAGAGCAGGTAAACCCGATTAATCTGATTCCTGAGCATCACTCTTTGTCAAACCAAGAATTACTTCTTGAATGATATGGACCACTCGGCCTATGGACAGATCCTAGCTCCCTTTGAACACTATTAATTAGTGATTCAAAGGCCGAGATTGTCCCTGGGCCACTACTTGTTAGGGCCTGATTGTATAGGCTGAGACACTCCGGAAATGATAAAAAGGAGTGGAACTTTCTTTCAGTATTAGAAGACCATTTGATCCTCCTTGTATACGAGACCACAAAGGGATCTAATATCTAGGGACCACTAGGGAGATGTATATTTGAGGAAAGCCCAGTGATTGTAACCAGGGGGTAGTGGTTGCTCTCCATTAGGCAGTCCACATAAAAAACACGGACTGCCTTTCTAAGAAGCTGGGATACCAGCACAAAATCAATAACACTACTCCCACGTGAGGAACTAAAAGTAAACTCACCAGCTAGATCACCTAGGGTACTCCCATTAAGAATTATCTTTTTGTGTTGGGCTGCTAAAAGGGCTAACTGAATGCCAGCAAAATTTGTTAATTCATCCTTAGAATGTCTGGCTGAAATCAGGTGTCCTATGGCCTGGAGGGTTTCTTGGGAGTAGAGTGCCTCAATCAATGGGGGAACTTGGATTCCCAATCAGGCATTAAAGTCGCCCCCTATAAGGATGTACAGTGCTGGGAATTTAGTTTCCATACAAGTAATGTAATTCTCCAGCATGCCCCATTGGGCCTTAGTATCAGCTTGCCACAAAGTCAGGGGAAGATAAACGTTGAACACTAACAGTCTGCTGTGTCCTCTCTTAATTAGGAGCGCCATATCTAAAGAGCCACAGCGGGGCAGCTCCACTGTCTCCACTTTCAAAGAAGTAGACACCAAGCAAGCTAGACCACCCTTAGGCCTTCCTGTCATAGATTGTCTGGTGGCGGCCAAGAAAATGACCGTAAACCCTGTAAGGGATATCTTATTGCATGCCCAGGTCTCCTGAAGAAGGACCACATCAAATGAGTAGATATAGTTGGCGAATTCTGTGGTACCATACCTTCTCCCTCAACCTGCTATGTTCCACGAAAGGCACTTAAGTGTGCAGGTTTTTTTTTTTTTTTGCCAGATTTAATAGTCATTCTGTGCGATTAATTTTTCCCAGAGCGCCCTTCAGATCCGAAAAAATACACCCATTGTTAAGTGGCAAGGTCATCCTCTTAGGAGGCAAAGGCAGGGAAGGAGGGAGGGGAGGCGAGCCTTGTTCATGGGGCTGTAGGGCTCTAAGCACACTCCGGTTCATACTTGTGGCATTAATTAGTTGCTTAGCTGGCAAGTGTTCAGCAACATCAACAGATGGAGTTTGAAGTAGCCCTGGATGTTCAAATTTACGAATTAGACATTCTGGAGAGAGCGCCAAGGGAGCTTCCATTGGTAAATCAGTATCAGTATCCCTAGAGTCCAAGGGAATCCTTATCAGACTTCAGAGCTTGAATTTAACTGCATCCAGACGCTTTATGATTTGGGCCCTTTCTGGTTGAAGAAGTGCACAAAAGGAGTCGAAGAGCTGTGTCTTCTCCTGGTTCCAGAAATTGTCTTGACATAAGTCAGTCTCATAAATAGATGGAATCCCAGAGGCACTGACCTGGGGCTTATCTACTAAGGAACCATGGGTGCCCTGGGCTTGTGTTCCTTCCTTTGGGGCCATTTCTTCCCAGCTGATTAAGTCAAGGGAAGCTTCCTGGTAAGATGTTACTCACTGTGGGGGGGGTTAATTTGACCAGTTGTAGGGGAAACAGTCAGGCTACCATCTGAGAGGACACCAACTGGAGGTTTTGCAGGAATAGGTGCATAATTAGTACATGATGCAGTATCCACGATGGCATTCAAGGTTGGCACATTAATATGTGCTGCTGAGGATCTTTTGGGGGCAATAAATCTCCTGCCACTCACAAATTGTCAATTACTCAAGAGTGGCTTAATCAACATATCTTTGAAGACTCTTCTTGGCAGAATGCCGAAGGATCTTAACAGGGATCCTCTTCTGAAAAATAATTTTGGGGTGTTAGAGTTGTCAAAACTGAGTAACACTCTAGTGCAGTGTTCAGGAGAGGGTAAAGGTTCAACCTTCTTCAAATCATCAGCTTTTAGCCCCAATAACTGTAATATATGGCCCCTCACCAGCTGTGTGAGGTAAGTTGCCATTAATGGGATTAATGATGAGGACCACCTGTTTTGACTGTAAGACCAGGTGACTGTTTGCGTCATGTAAAGTTCGAACTATTGGTAGGATTACGTTGGCCAGTGCTTTTGCTGAGGCTTGGCAGGGAGAACCCTGCCACCGCATCAGGCTGCCGAGTGGTCAGCCCAGGGTAGTCCAGGAAACTAAGTAGTTTAAAGTACTTATTATTTTATCAAGCTGGAGCTGAATGCTCACTGTAGTTTCTGCGACCAAGAAACATTGCTGAGCCAAAAGTTCTGTAAGGGTGGGCTCATTTAAGGATTGGTTGGGGGCCGTAGTTTTAGATAAGCCTTTGTTCTCAACTCAGGGGGTGATGCCCTCAACCATCAGAAGATCGCGACAACCAGCAGCAGCCAGACAAAAGGGAGCAGGAGCTTTCAAACCGAGGCCAAGCTAAAACAAAGTCCTCAATCTTGGATTGCTTCAGAGAAGGTTGAGGAACCAGGTCAGTGAAAGATCTGCTCCTTTTCCTTGTCTTCATTATATTAAGTAGCACAATAGAGGAGGAGCTGTGTAATATAGCATAGAGTCTAGTCACTGAAACAAGTCCTTAATCCAGAGGAAAAGGAATCGGGAGTCAAGAAGAAACGAGTCCTAATGCAAACAATGGTAGAGCTCCTCACAAGTATACCAAGGATCCTGCCTTCCCAACAGAGCAGGGAACATGAGTAAATAAAAATGATAAAATAATAAAAATAATGGATAAAAATAGAATAAATCAGATAAGAGAAATCACATCAAAGCTAGGCATTGCTAGACTTCCAGCTAAAGGAGTAAGATCTTTAGAACAACAACAACAAAGAAGCAGCAGCAAGGCCCTCTGTTAAGTATGGTCGGTGGGTCCCATGAATAGACGAGGCTTGAGTAGTGAACAACAGCTCTTTATTTAATAGATAGATTCTGAGACTGGAAAACCCTAGCGCACGGCAGCTCTTCTTATAGAGCTGGCGTGGCTAGGCAGCCAATGACAACTCTTTGAGTTTGCCGCACTTGGTTTCAGCCAATCGCGGCAAACCCTGTATGAGCCAATCAGGAACGTTCAAGCCATCCAATCACGATCCGACTTTTCTAGACCAATAGGAACGCAGGGTTTCAAGCCTGCTAATATGGAACACCCCTCCCCTCTTGGTTCCGTCCAAGGGGCGAGGTAACATAGTCACGTAAGTAGGCGGGCCTTCGGACCTGCCTACTTGACTTGCGCGGTTCATAATGTCTCTGGTCGTTGTCAGGTTCGGACGGGCTCTGCGTCGCTCTCAAGCTTCTCGATGGAACCACCTGGAAGGGTGAGCTGGACCTGTAGCTGTGACTCCCGCCTGGTGTACCCGGGTTGGTCAAGTCATTCACTCTGTCACTCCCGCCTGGATTCTCTGGGCTGGTTGAGCTTGTCCGGCTGCTACTTCCAGGTGAAGCACCCATCTGCCTCGGTTCCCTGTTTGCAGGTAAGTATTGCTGGTTAAATGTTTGATTTTTATTTAATGTATGTGGGGGGTGTTTGCTTGCGCAGATACTGGTTCTCTTTCTAAGTTTGAGGTCCCCCCCCCCCTGGTTTCTTGGTTAGAGTCTGTGAGGGGAAAAGTGGCCAGCCTAGACCGTAGCTGGTCAATGTGCCATTTCCAGCTCCTCCCGTCAGTGGTCTCGAGCCGGTAGGACCGGAGGCCAGTGACTTGGGTGATCTTTGCAGGTAGCCATAGTGGGTCCCCAGTAAAGTTTTTAGCGAAGTTTTTAGCGAAAACAGTGTCTCCCACGTTGAAGGCTAGTACATCCATTGCTAGACTTCCAGCTAAAGGAGTAAGATCTTTAGAACAACAACAACAAAGAAGCAGCAGCAAGGCCCTCTGTTAAGTATGGTCGGTTGGTCCCATGAATAGACGAGGCTTGAGTAGTGAACAACAGCTCTTTATTTATTAGATAGAATCTGAGACTGGAAAACCCTAGTGCGTGGCAGCTCTTCTTATAGAGCTGGCCGCAGCTAGGCAGCCAATGACAACTCTTTGAGTTTGCCGCGCTTGGTTTCAGCCAATTGTGGCAAACCCTGCATGAGCCAATCAGGAACGTTCAAGCCATCCAATCACGATCCGACTTTTCTAGACCAATAGGAACGCAGGATTTCAAGCCTGCTAATATGGAACACACTCCTATAGCTGAGGCCCAGCTCGGGCTTTTTAAAAATACAGCTAAACCATAGCTGAAATATAACTAAAAGTGCAAAAAATTCAAAAATGTAAAAGGTTTAAAAATAAAAATAAAAATTTGAAGACTATGATAGAAAAATAGCCTTAAAAGCAGGTAATAATTAGAATAGGTTAATAGGTTTCAACTAGGCTGGGGTCTCCCTTTTTGAAGATGGGGATGACTGTGGCTTGTGACCATAGTTTTGGCAAGGAGCTGGTCCTGAAAGATTTTTCAAAGATTATGCTTAGAGGTTCGGCTATGGCAGTGGATAGCTTTTTTAGGAAGTAGGCACATATTCCATCCGGTCCAATAGATAGAGATGGTTTTAGATTGCATAGTGCTTTTCAATATTGTCTTCTGTAAAATCAATATGTATTAGATCATTGTAGTTGTCTGTGGTTCGACTAGGAAATACTGGACATGATCCATTGCTGTTTACAAATACTGAGCCAACGAATGTGTTAAAGAGGTTGGCTTTAATGGTGTCATCATTGCAGTCTTTACCATTAGGTCCTTTCAGGGGTGGAATGGACCTTGAGTCTTTTAGTTTGTTGTTTACAAAATTGTAGAAAGTTCAGGTGGAATTGGTGTGTAGAAGGTTTTCCTCTTGTTTAATGTGACAATTGGTGCATTTAGTATTTATCTGGTGGCATAAATTTTTGTATCAGCTTTTGAAGTTGGCAACGTGACCAGATTTGTTTTTCTGCCAAAGTGATCTCTTTTTGGATTGAAGCTTCCTTATTGTTATGGGTAATCTTTTTTTCCTGGTTTTTGGAGTTGTTATTGGTACATATAGTTTGATGACTCTTTTGACTTCAAGTAAAAATATGTTGCAATGGTCTTCAACAGTATTGCATCCAGTGAATAGAAATTGCCAATCAAGGGATGAGAGATCATTGTCTATAATGTCATAGTTTTGAAGTTTTTTGAAGTTATAATCAGGGATCACATCATTGTGTTGATTTTTCTGTGGACGTATGTTGAGACAAAAGTCAATCATGCTGTGGTCACTGTTGGAAAAAGGTTCTTTAATTTGTATTCCATAAATTGAATTCAAACTATTGCAGAAGATGAGATCAAGGCAGTTGCTAAGTCTAGTATTGTTAGTTATTAGTTGTTCCAATCCCAGGTTTGTTACAGCACTGTAGAACGTTGCATGTATGGGTTCAGTTTTACATTCGTTTAGGGCCCAGTTAATGTGAGGTAGATTGAAGTCACCAAGAAAGATAAAAGTGTGTGGGCAGGATGTTACCCATGTTAGTAGTGAATTTAGCTTGTTTACATGTTCAATGCCATAATCAGGGGCTCTGTAACATAGTAAGAATTGAAATGTGATATTTAAGGACAGTTCACAGATGATGGTCTCAGGAAGAGCAAACTCTTGGGTAACTTGGATGTTTTTTATATGTAAGGACTTTTTATAGAAGATAGCAACACCACCTCCTCTACGGATTTCACGATCTGATCGGTAAACATGATAGTCTCTTACTGTGATAATGGAGTCAGGGAGAGATGCATTGAGCCATGTTTCACAGACAAATATGATGTTGAATTTAGCCATATTTAGTAAGAGGAGAAATTCAGGTATTTTATTCACAAGGCTTCTTGCATTGAGTAGCTTGCATTTAAGGCCAGTTGTAGTTGGAATTGAGGTATTTAGGGGTGTGCATGCCTAGTTTTGAGTGATGGTGGGTTGGATGAGGTAGGTTTGGATGTGGAGTTGTGGGTTGTGTGACTTACTTTTGATACAATCTACACGGTAGTCAATGTAGAGATCCTTCTCTCCATTGTCCAGACGTCTTTTGAGTTCCTTGCAGAGTTCACAGGAACGGATTCTTTGCAGTTTGGATAAGTCTGGTCTTGAGTGAAGTTTTTTGTGGTTGGGATTGGTTTTTGCAATGGCGTTTATTGTATGAATGAATATGTGTTTGCTGGACTCATTTTTGCAAACAACTCTACAAAATTTTGGGGCCACAGAGCCGTCATTGTATTTGTACCCTTGGCCATCTCCGGTTATTTCAGTGATATCTTCAGGAAAGATATTTGTTGTATTTGAGTTGCTTATGATATTACGAACGTTGGTGATATCATCTGATGTCTTCAAGACCAAATACGATGGCATTTGGACGTTTCTGATCATGTTCTATGGTGTCTCTGATGAGTAAGGACGAGTGATTCCATGCTATCAACTGTCAGGCAGGGTACTTGGTTTGTTTAGCTTTGGAAAACACGATGGATATAGACAAGGGAATGTATCTGATGCTTTTAGGAGATCAGCTACGTCTTTGTTTAATTCTAAGCAGGCAAGGTGGGCTTGATTATCACATAGGTAGCATTTGATGTTATTTTCACTTTCATTGATGGTTTTAAGACATCTGAAGCATGTACAGGAGTCTGGGAGGTCATTGATAGAGATTTTGTTGTTGTTGTTTGGTTGTGGAGGATTTGGAATTCTGGCTGGCATGGTCAATGACAATAGTATAGTAAACAATTACAATAGCTAATTAATGTGATAGGTAGACAGTTACTTAATGAATGTTGGTAATTAATAAATGTTAATTGATAAGTTAGAGAACAAATCAAAAGTAAGGTTACTTCTACAGTTGGGTGACTTTGGCCAGTTCCTCTCTATCAGCCCAACCCACTTCACAGGGTTGTTGTTGTGAAGAAAATAGGAGGAGAAAAGCCTATCAGGTATATTCCCTGCCTTGAATTACTTATAACACAATAAAGGCAGTATTAAAATATAATAAATAAATTCAGTATATTGAATGCAGCGGTAGCTATTGAAGAAAGTTCACACCGGCCCCTCTCCTAGAAGAATAAAATATTTTGAGAAATATTAAAAAGACAGAATATTATATTTTCCTAAATGAGAAATGCAGAAACATGTTTTTTTTAGAGGGAGAGAGCAGCCCTCACCTTTTCTTAATAGCCCACAGCAGATGTCAGCACTTAAGAGAGAAAGAGCTTATTGAAAGAAGCCAAGTATCTAGACAGCTCTATTCACAAGCAAATAGCCATCACTCAAGATCCAACACAGGAAATAGCAATTAAGCCACAATAGAAATTACCCAACACCCTTTCAGAAATAAGCCCCTTCATTTGCATCACCCTCAGAAACTTCAACCAAACTTAGCTCAGGCAAACACCTAGGATTTGTGCTTTGCCTAAAGAGCCAGCTATGACCTCTACATAACCCCTCCATGGCCCCATGGGAGTCTGACATCAGCCAATAGAATACATGTTCTTGCAAAGGAACAGGAAGCTCAAGTTCAAAGCCCAAGAGAAGGTATAAAAACCCCCCACTCTCAACTCCATGTGGTCAGCTGCACCAGAACCGCCCATGTGGCTCTGCTTCATCATTAAACCATCTTTCCAATCAGCCTCCATGTTTCCAATGTCTTTCTCCCAGGCTGGAATTGAACCAGATGGATATTTATTCCCACAGTATAAAAGATAACTGGATAGATCATCTGCTATGTTCATTAACTCTGAAAAGGAACCACCAAAACAGTTTCAAGAAATTATCTAGTTATATATCTAACTACTTTAGATATATACTTTAGAATTTTTTTTTACAATCCTTTAAAAAATCCTTTAAAAAATCATGGTTCTCTTCAGTGCAAGATTAAACTGGAAATTAAATTGCAGAATAAAACTTAAATTGATCTTAAATTGCCTGCACTTACTGGGCATTCTTCAGCTATTCCAGTCTGTTCTTTATATTTGTAATTGGTTGTTCCTCTCTCTAAGTCTGTATAACATATTGATGTACTTTTTTGCTTTTTATTTTGTTGGACAAAAAGAAAATGGAGATTCTCTTCTTGGTATCTTGCAGGTAGCCCCTCCATCCAACCTGCTCTTTAGATCTGTATCCCTCAAGGGCTGCTCCTTTCTTCTCTTCCTAAAGAGGCAGAAGTTGTGAGGTCTTCAGGCTGGGCTTTTGTCCTTTCTCTACGCGAAAAGAGCAGCAACCCCAAAGCACGGGTGGGATTCAATTTTTTTAACAACCGGTTCTGTGGGCGTGGCTTAGTTGGTGGGCATGGCTTGCTGATCATGTGACTGGGTGGGCATGGCCATTTCGACATCACTCACATCAAGGGGCGCTTCTCCTCGCCTGGCCTCTCATGACAGTGGGGATGTTGCAACGTTCGTAAGTGTGAAAAATGGTCAAAAGTCACTTTTTTCAGTGCCATTGTAACTTTGAATGGTCACCAGTTTTAGACCAAAACTCAGAAAGGGTATGTAAACTCACATTTGAATGTCAATCTTTCTAGCTAGCCAAGAAGCCTTGCTGAATGTCACTCATCTTGGCTCCTTGTCATTAAAAGTTTCTTTCTGGCAGCTCTGCTTCAATATTCAATTATTTCTTCAAAGTGCTAACTCCAACAGGGAGTATTTCCTCCCAGCAGCATTGTAAAAAGCTTAAAACAATCCTTCCCCTTTAAGAAAGTTACCAGCAAAGAAAAAAAAACTCCTTTGGAGACAGTAAGTCTAGGCATACTGCCAAGAATACAAGAAGGGTGGAAAAAAACAAAAGGAGATTTCTTCCAACAACCCGTTCTCTAAACTGCTTAGAAAGTTAACAACCAGTTCTAGCGAATAGGTGAGAACCAGTAGAATGCCACCCCTGCCCCAAAGTCTCTCTGAAATCTTCCAGGAAGTATTTGGTGTAAAAGGAGGGACTGGGGTCAAAGTTAGCTTTAAAAACATAAAACACAATTGTGGAAAAGTAGTAGATTTCAGCAAAATATTGCTGGCATCTCAGCAATTACCTCTGCTGTACAGTCTTTCTTTTAGCCTATTAGCATGTCAGATCCTGGTGGTACTTTGACTTCTAAATATGCCATGGAGGACAGCAAATTGTCTTTGCCAAAAAGGCCAATTTGCAGATTTCATAACAAAATGCTCAAGGCACCCTTTGATCAGACTCCTTCCTAAATGAAAAGCAACAGGGTAACTGTGAAACTTCATTAACAAGTCATTAAGCCTCAACCACAGTCCATGAACATCCCCCTAATGAATAAAGGCATATGTTGTGAAGTTTTTGTCTTCTAATGTTTCTCCCCCAAAAAGCAACCAAATGGCAGAGGACACCTACAATTCCTGCTCAGAGAATCTCTTCAGGCAACTCACAGGAAAATTTTCCATTCCTGATGGGGAGCCGAGCAAAGTGACAGTGGCAGCCCAAAGTCTGGGAGGTGGGGACACAAACACATTGCATGATCCCAGCGGACATCTCTGCTTCCCCAGCAGGGACACCCCCCTCCTTTCCAGCTGGGGTTTCTGTCAGAAAGGCCTCGCTAGTGCTTGGATACAGCCTGGTGTCCTCTCTTGTTTATCCAGCCCTTTGAGACATTAGAAGGTGTTACTTCTTTCATGGACATAAAGACCACCATAGAAAATGGTTTTTCAAGACCCGGATCAATCTTGGAACCTCTGTCTGAATGCCATTTCAAGGAAGGAAGTAAATATGGAGGGAGAGATATAGGAAAGGGAGAGAGAAAGAAAAAGAGAAGGAGGGAGGAAGGAAGGAAAGTAATGTAGATAGTTAGCACCCATCCTTCTCCTAGAAAAATGAAATATTCTAGGAAACATTAAAAAGGCAGACTATTATACCTCCCTGGATGAGAAAAGGAGAAACCTGTTCTTGGAAAGCAGACCCCACCTTTGTTAATAGCCCCAGAAAGGCTGAGCCATCCTATCTGCAAGACAAAGGGCATTTAGCTCCAGAGTGATAGGATTATAAGTCATAATAGGAATTGCCCAAAGCCTCTTCATTACATCACCCAGCAAGATTCAACTAAGCCTGGGGCTCAGTTACCCCTGCATGGTCCCATGGGAGCCTGACAACCAGTCAGGATACACTTCTTGCCACAGGAACTGGAAGCAAGTTCACAGCCCCACAGAGGGTACAAATCTGCTCTTTTTTTGCCCAGGACCCCCAAAACATGTGATCCTACTGTCACCATTAAGCCATCCTTCTAATCAGTCTCCGTGTTTTCAGTGTCTTTCTTCCCACTTGGAACTGAACTCAGATGGACATTTCTTCCAACAAAAGGAAGGAAAGAAAGCTAAGACAGAGCAGGTGGGAGATTGAACAGATTCCTAACCAACTTAGCTGACCACTTTGTCATCCAAAAGGTAGAGGAGGGAACTAGAGGAAAAGCTATACTGGACATAATTCTTACTAACAGAGAAGAAATGATAGAAGGAATTGAAGTTGCCAAAACCTTGTGTGAGACTGACCATATCATATTCAACATAATGCAAACACAAGTAATCCAATTAGTGTCTTAAAGTTTAAAAGAGCTGATTTTAACAAACTCAGAGAGAGCCAGAGCAAAATCCCATGGATGAAAATCCTAAAAGGGAAAACATTTCAAGAAGCATGAGAAACACTGAAAAATATGATCATAGAAGCCCAGGCCAACACAATACCACTAAAAAAGAAAAAGAAAAAACAAGAGATCTGAGAAGAAACCAGCATGGTTGCACAAAGATCACTCTGATAAACTGAAAGAACAAATGTAAAAAATGGAAAGGGACACATAACTAAGTTTGATTATCAGAAGACAACCCAAATCTGCAAAGATGAAGTCAAGAAAAAAAGACTTAAAATGAACAATGCAACAAAAATCAAAGATAATAAGGTTTCTTTCAACATATAAATAACAAGAAAAAAGTCAAGGAAATAGTCAGTCCATTAAAGAGAGAAGATGGCAAGGAAGTAACAGGCAGTAGAAATCAATCTTCATGCAAAAAATAAACTGTAGCCCAAAATACCAAAAACCTAAATGCAAAAGACAGGCTAGAAATAAAAATTAAATTAACCAAGAAGATGAGAACACCCATCTGACCTTGGTGAATATAAATCCCTGAGACCTGATGGATTATACCCCAAAGTTCTGAAGGAGCTTGCAGATGTTATCTCAGAACCATTGAACCATATCTTTCAAAAATCCTGGAACATTGAGGAATTATCTGAGGATTGGAAAAGAGGTGATGTGGTTCTCATCTTCAAAAAACCGACCAAGGAAACTACAGACCTATCAGCCTAACGTCAATACCCGGGAAGATTACTGGAAAAAAACAATAAAAAACCAGATCTGTGAACATCTAAAAACAAAAAAGTTATAACTAAAAGCCAGCATGGGTTTGTTAAAAAGAGATCATGCCAAATAAATCCTATTTCATTCTTTGACAGAGTGACTAAATTAGTAGACCAGGGAAATGCTGTGGACATCGTATACTTAGACTTCAGCAAAACATTTAACAAAGTAGACCACAACCTACTTCTTGGTAAACTAGAAAAATGTGGAATAGATAGAATCACCACCAGATGGATTCACAACTGGCTGACAAACCATACTCAATGAGTCATCCTTAATGGTACTACATGGGAAAAAAGTAAGCAGTGAGGTGCCACAAGGTTCCATCTTAGGCCCAGGACTCTTCAATACCTTCATAAACAACTTAGTTGAGGAATTAGAAGGGGAACTCATCAAATTTTCAGATAATGCTAAGTTGGAAGGAATAGCCAATACCCCAAATGATAGGCTCTAGATCCAGATGGATCTTGACAGACTTGAACCCTGAGCCCTAACTAACAAAATAAAATTCAATGTAGAGAAATGTAAAGTCTTACACTTAGGCAAGAAAAACTGAAAGTATGCATATAGACTGGGTGAAATCAGGCTTAATAGCAGTAACTGGGAGTGGGATCTTGGAGTCTTAGTGGACAACCAGTTAAATATGAGCCAACAATGTGCAGCGGAAACCCAAAAAACCAATGCTAAGTTGCATTAACAGCGGGATTCAATCAAGATCACATGAAGTACTAATACGTCAACAGCTCTCTCTCAACAAAGGGGGAAGGATACCAATTTGCACCATTCGGGTGACCCTGATGACACAGATGACCTTAATAACAGATGACCAGGTAACCTTAATAACCCACTAAAAGAATGCAAATGACCAGCTGTCTGCAAGGAGCATAAATCTTCCCATTCCCCACCATCCAGTCGGAGCTGAAGAAGCTTCTTGGATGAGAAGCAAAACATCTTCAAAGAAAAACCAGAAAGTCCAGTTGCCTCTTGAAAAAAGCACCTTTGGGTCTATTCTGATTGATTGGTTGAACTTTGATTTGACAAGCTCTCAGGGAATCCCCCCATCAAGACACATTGTGAATCATAGTGAACTGAGTTTTAAACCCTTTAAATGTGGTTCTGTCCACAGGCTCGGGGATCCAGTGGAAACAGGGAACCCGTGAAATGGCTGCATTGTATATACAGCCTTGAAGGCTCAGTTTTCTTTTGTTTTATTGTATGCCATCCAGAATCACATCCATGAAATGGGTGTCTATAATATTTGATGGGAGAGAGGGGGAGGGGGGAGGAAGAGGGGAGTAGATAGATGATACATAGGTTCAATAAAAGCTGGTGGCTTGGAATGGGGTAGTGGCCTTTTGAAGTACTCTGCAGTTTCCCTGGGATGTCTTGGTGAGTGTTGCTATTTCAGTTTTACACTGGAGACCACTAGGATGGGAATTGAGAGGTGTGAGGTAACAGCCAGCATAGGGAATAGTTGAAGTTCACAAGTCTTAAAATTGCCAAGTTTGGAGAGCCCTGCTCTAAGGCAACATCACTGGCTGATCACATTGCCATCCCAGGCCTAGCAATTGATTTGGTGAATGTGCACTTAATTTCTGAAGCACTTTTGAGAGTTTGATGGTTTAGTTGTAGTAAGACATTTGTATGTCTTACTACAAAACCTGTATGCAAAAACCACAAAACCTTGTATGCAAAACCTTCATTTTTTCCTGGTGTATTTTTTTTCCTGCTATTCTTCCTTTCAAAGAGAAGTGACTGGATGCTTTTCATCTTCTTGACCAAAAAATGTTTTCCCCATTGTAGCCTGTGGAATAATAATTCTTTTTATCGAATCTCATGTCTTGAAGTAACTCAAATCTACCATCATGAATTTGAATTACATGGTATTGTTTTTGATTCTCAGAATTTTGATTCAAACTCAACCAAGGTCAATCCACTCACTCCACATTCACTTTCAGAAGGACTTGGGTGTTTACTTTTACTCTTTTATGGGAAAATATGCTTGGAGATACAGCTGCAAATACATCATTGATCTCTTGGGGGTTGGTATGCTATATTTTTCAAGTCGCTGCTCCTGCTGTCTTCAGAACTTCTTGACTTGGCTATTTAAAAGGCCAAGGCCACAAATTATGCCCCACCCCTCAGTATTATGCAAGTGTGCAAATGGAAAAATTTCCCTGAGAAATAATGAGTAGACAGGGCTTGTTCTGCTTATTACTCTCTGGATGGGTATAAAGCAGACAGAGCAACTCCACAAAGCATCCATACAAAGTCTTTTTTATTGGTTCATCGGGCATCCTTATCAACTCACAGTTATGACAAGGTTCTTCTTAATGTCCAATCCTTTGCATATCTGCATTATGGTGTAGAAAGATAATAAACTCTCATCCCCATGATGATTGAAGCAGCTGCATGGTAATGGATTCAGGCAAGAGTGAGGGAGACTCCCCCAACCCAACAAGGGTCAATTTAGTGACCAATCAGGATTACAGATGTGACCACATGACATGGACTACATTTCCCAGGATACCTTAACTACATTTATCATGATGCATTCCCTTAAGGGGACAGCTCTCAATTCCTAATTAACTATCCCAAATCCCATTAACTCTATACTGTCTGGTCAGCACAGGGCTGCAGTTCAGTGAGACAATACGAAAAGAAGGACAGGAAGATTAAAATCCAAAGACAAACTTTGTTCCAATGTATTTTAAAAATTATAAGAAAATCCCATGCAGATATTGTAAATGAGTCATAATCAGCTAATCTCTAGGAACAGGATTCACAGACCTTGAAACTCAGTCATCTCTTGGTTTTATAACATTGGCAAAGAAGCTAATTAATCCCAGACTCATTGCACACAATTCTTCCTTCAGAGAGATAAAAATGATGCACAAGGGGCTGCAGATTACAGGGCAAGTGGTGCCAGGAAATTCCGAATAGTAGTTTTAAGAAACATCTTGCTGTGATGCTTTTTGCTTATACACTGTGAAGTAGCTGTAGCTGTGCACAGGCATGTAGGTGAAAATGCTGGATTTGCATGTTATGGTGTACCAAGGTCTTCCTGAACCCACAGATTTTGTGACTGGATGCGCATTTAACAAAAATGCTAAATATTATCAGGGAACCATTTTAATGGTTGCGATAACTGAGCAGATTGAAGAATTCTGGCCAAAGTCTCAAAGCTTAAAAAAAAAAACAATTTTTCTAAAAAGTGTAATTACAGTAACAGACCAGAATAAGGAAATAGATTTGACATTTGCCTTTTTGTTTCTTACTTGCAGCATTTATGTAGTGTAAGTCTCCCCAAAGATTCCTGCCAATTTACAATATAACCACAAAGACCCTAGAAGCCATACATGACAGAAAATTAGTACGGTGCCCTGATGTTCATGAACTGGTGGCCTCTTGCTCTTCTGCACCCGCTTCACTCCCCCCGCCCCTAAACCTCACATCATGAGACAATCCTCACCCCATCTACCATTTGCTTATTTATTTCATAGATTTTTGTAGCCTGCTCAACTCATTAGATTCTGGATGACAATATGTTAAAATGAGAAAAAGCAATGAAGGAAATACATGAAAGGTTATAAAACTATATATAAAATTACAAAAACCACAGTCATAATAATTTCCCCTTCAAAAGTTACCTAAATAAAAATAAGTTGTCTTTAAAGTGAAAAAGCACAAAGGAGGGAGCTTTATAGATCTCTGTAGGGGTAGAGAGTTCTTTATAAAATCTGAACATGAATAAATTATAGGGATCAATTCTATCTAACCAAGTTGATCCTGGAGATACCAGAGTGCTGATCCATAAAGAGTTGTACTAATTATTACCAACATTTTATTCCCCAGCTTATCGGTAGACAATGCAAAGTCCCATAAAATCTGGGTCAATTTCAGACTCCTACAGACCATGTTGTAATAGTCTGTCCTTGATGCAATGGACTGTTCATGAACTTCAGCTGAGGAAGCTTCTTGGATGAGAAGCGAAACATTTTCAAGAAAAAACAAAAGAAGTCCAATTGCCTGTTGAAAAATCACCTTTGGGACTGGACTGACAGTGAGAACTATTATACAGTGGAGCAGCTTCCTGGAGTTGTGGGGGCTCCATCACTGGAAGTTTTCAAGAAAAGATTGGACAACCCATCCCTCATTCTAGGATGAAATAAGGTCTCCTTCCAGCCTTATGATTCTATTTCTAATCAAAGAAAAGAACATATCCAACTTTGTTCCCACTTCAAAACCACTTCCAGATTTTGTGCTTGACATTAGAAAAAAATGAAACATTGACTTTGGGTTTGTTGATTACATAAGTTTGTTATTACAAAAATGGCTATGACATATTAAGTATTTAAAAGTAAAACAGTGAGACTGTAATGCTACTAATTTATTCTACTGTGCTAAAAGAGTCAGAAATCAATGCTTTCCTTTCTCTACCCCCTCCCTTTATCCTGCCCTTCTTTCTCTTTCCCATTCCCTCCCCCATTTTCCCACTATTTTTATTTTCTTTGTATTTATATCTTGATAAGCTTAATAAAATTATTAACAAATACGTAAAGAGAATGGCTTCCGGTGGCATGTCCATCAAAGACAGACCGAAGACCGCAAACGTGCACAGCTATGATCCGTGCTGATCCTGTTGGAGAGTCCCAATGGGACTGGATCCATCTGACCCATTCAGAGGGGTGGAGGAAGAGAGGGAGACCACCAGGTGGGTCGAGAGGAGCCACATCTCCCCTCCCTGGCTATGTATACTCCCCTTGAAGACAGGAGGTAGTGGCAGTTTTAATGGCTGCCCTGAAGACGGGAAGCTTCCAGGACCTAAGTGTGTGCTGGAGTGGTGAAGTGGTGAGCAGCATGTAACCAGACAAAAGAACCTGGACTTTATTTTTCAACAACCCTGAAAAACTGAAAGAAAGAGCCCTCGCTTAAGAGTACGATAGCGGCGAATGGAAAATAAGAGGAAAATACAAAGTAAATAAAAAACCAGATTATAAAAGAATTACAGCAGAATTAGAGTTGGAATAAGATATAGAAACTGGCATTAATTAGGCATTGGATAGAATGCTGGACTTGCCTGGAATTGATTATATTTAAAAGAGCTAATGGTTGAAAATTAGTGCTAATATAATTGAAAAGAGAAAAAAGAATTTTGAAAAGTAGAAGCAATGTAGAGTGCCATCTAATGGTTAAAGGCACTTTCTCGCCTATGATTTCATGGAAAATTATTGGTCTTATAAATGTGTGAATGAGAAATGAATTGAAATAAAAGAGTATATCATAACAAGAACCCCAGAAGCATTACAAAAAGGGGGGGATTGCAGCAAAAGGACAAACGAAGGTAATATCTTGGGACTGTTTGGTGTTGATTTTGACAAGGAGACAGAAGGATTCATAAGAGGAATTGTGACAAACAGAGATTTTTGGCAAGGATTAAAATAAAAGACTCTGACTTTTAATAAAATAAAGACTAACTCAACTGATTTAAAAAATGGAAGAAACAAGCAAAGAGTTCAAGTTGGAACTGCAAACTGTGAGAGAAATGTTAAAGGAAAGAATGGAATTATTGGATACATTGGCAGAAAAATTAATGGCGATGCAGTTCATAGAAGAACAAAGGAAGAGGAAAGCAGCTTAAAAGAGCACAGAGAGCAAGGGACTGCCAAAAGATGTAAAAGGAATCCAAACTAAGACATTGATGTTGGATGTAAAAAATAAAAGAGAAAATACTCCCAAGATCAAACAAAAGAAGAAAAAATGTACAAGAAGAAATTCCAAAAGAGAACAGGAAAGGAGGGGGGGAGAAATAAGTGATTGGCAGATGAAAATAAAAACAATACTAGAGGAAAAAAAGAAGAGTAAAGAAGAAAGACTGGAAAAACTTAGAAAAGGGAAAGCTAGCTAAAGGAATACCACTGAGACCCATAGTCAGCTCCATAGGCTCACCTCTACAAAATCTTGCCAAATTTCTCACCAAACAACTCCAGCCCTACACAGAATCCATCACCTCACATGTACAAAACTCCTTCCACTTCATAGAAGCAATAAAGAAACAAAACCTACAACCCAGCGACCTACTCATGAGCTTCAATGTGATATGCCTCTTCACCCAAGTACCCATCAAAGAAGCCTTGATAGCCATCCAAAACTAATACAACCCTCCCAAACACATCCTAGATCTGACCAACCTCTGCCTAACCAACACATACTTCATCCACAATGGACGAAGATACAAACAGATGGAAGGAGCACCCATGGGATCACCCCCTCTCGCCCGTCATCACTAACCTATACATGGAACACTTTGAAACCAATGCTCCAGACAAATCCGAACATAAACCCAAACTCTGGCTCAGTTATGTAGATGACACTTTTGTAATTTGGCCACATGGGAAAGAAAAACTGGACAACTTCTTCACACATCTTAACAACCTATACCCCAAAATACAATTCACCATGGGAACAGAAACTAACAACCAACTTCCCTTCCTGGACGTCCTAATTTACAAAAAACCCAATGGCTCCCTAGGACACACCATCTACCAGAAAAAAACACACACTAACCACTCCCTAAATGCACACTCCCATCGCCACCCTGCACAGATCAACTCCATAGCCAAGATCCTCATCTCCAGAACCAAATGCCTAGCTAACAAAGACCACCTGAGAAAAGAACTACACACCCTCACTAACATATTAATTCCCAACGGATTCCAAAGAAAGACTATCACCAATCTAATCCAAAAAGAGATACCCCCAAAAAACCAAGACACAGAACAAGACAACGGTATCGCACTCCTCCCCTATATCAAAGGCACCACAGACAAAATCAGCAAAATTCTCCACAAACACAATATCAGGACAGCCTTCGGCACTGACCAAAAAATAGCCAACATCCTAAGAAACCCCAAAGAAAAGATCCAGTTAGAAAACCAAGGAGTTTATGAAATACCATGCAACAATTGCCTGGCTACATACATTGGACAAACCAACAGGAGAATAAATGCATGCATCGCAGAACATAAAAACGCAGTCAGAAGAGAAGAAAATACTTCCTTCCTCTTCCAGCACCTTAAAGCCACAGGACATGAAATTAATTTCGAAGGAACCAAATTAATATCCAACACTGAACACTCCAGCAAGAGAATAATCAGGGAAGCCATCAAGATAGAGAAACACCCCCATAACATGAATAGATGGGACAATACCTCCCACCTACTAAACATCTGGAAGCTAGCCCTCACCAACAAACGAGTCCCAGCCACAAAAACCAACACCAGACCCAAAACAACACGGGACACCACCACCAATCCCCCTCATCAGACTCAGGCCCAAGCCCATCCTATAAATGAAGGACAACCACCATCCAGAAAACAGACCATGGCTGCTGCGCCAGCTGTTGCACCCCCCGACCCCAAAACCAAACAAGCTGACGCCAAGAACACAGACCCAGACCCCAAACTCAAAGCCAGACTAAAACCCAGAATGCTACATCACAGCCACCCGCTCAGGATATCACATCAGAAAACTCAGGAACTTACACCACAAGAACTCAAGAAGTTGCAACACAGCAAATGACCCAGGATATCACAGCACAAGACCAAGGATACCACAGCAATAAATCTCACAAGGTCATCACACAACCCATTACCCAAGCCATTACTACACAGGAGGCTAATGGAAAAGAGATCAAAACACAAACGACCCAGGAGATTACAACGCAGGACCCAGGATACCACAACAAAAGAACTCGCAAGCCCATCACACAACCCATTACCCAAGCCATTAAAACACAAGAGGCTAATGGAAAAAAGATCACTACAAAACAAACAACCCAGGAGATTACAGCACAAGATCCAGGATATCCCCACAACAAAACTCACAAGGCCATCACACAGCCCATTATACCAACATCAACTCCATCAACCAATCAAGAGGCAGCAGTGCAGCCAACCAGCCCAGCACACCAGCCCCCACCACCAGTATTTATAGAGAGACGGCAGCTCCAATCACATACTGCTTGCGCTGGCACGAAGCCGAAAGCACCAGCCTGAGGATGGCAAGTGGGACCTCGCCGAAATGTCACCAACATACTCTTAAAGGGTATTCGGAAAAGACCTGAATACACCTAGACCTATGTATGTATGTATGTATGTAATTATCCAAATGATATTAGAAAAACAGAGAATATAGCAAACTGGAAAAAATTATTATGACTAAAAAGTGTGAAATAAATAAGACTTTATAGGTTAAATTTGATCAAATGGAAACAAAAAGGAAAACTTAATTTGCTGTTTTTTTTCTTTAGTGTATGTAATTGATTATATAAGGGATATGAGAAAATAGAGAATATGATAAATCAGAAGGGACTATATTGGAATGTAAAGTATGTGTAATGAGAGTAATATATTATGATTAAAAAGGGGGGAAATGAAAACTTACTAAAATTGTATAGGTGGACTTTGGCTAAGTGGAAACAAAGAAAAAACATGGAATGGTTATATGAATATCTCTGGAATAAATATAACATTTATTGTAGATTGGGGGATATACCATGTGGATCTTGAATATATTAGTTTTATTTTAATTTTACTCTTTTTTGACAGTTTATTATATATCAGCTCTGAGAAAATTAATGAAGATAATAATAAATAATGTAAAATAAAATAGGTGGTAAGCTGAAAATGGAAATAATAGGGGATAAAGAATTGAAAATATATGTGAGGATGAAATGTTTTTGATATTGTTAATGAATTGAAATATGAAGTGAGAACTGATTTAAAGATTAGTGGAATAGATTTGATGTGATATTAGATAAGAAAGTTGAAAATGCAATTATGACTATGTATAATATTGTAACCTGGAATCACGTTGCTCACTTGAAGAGATGTGTAAAAAATAAAAAACTTTTTTAAAAAATATACAAGGAACAAGAAGCAAATAATGTCATAAAACATGAACATGCAAGGAAAAGCATTATATGGCCAATTTCTACAAAAAATTGAGGAGAAAGTGAATAAAGATAAAACCTAGCAATGGCTTACAACTGGAACATTAATAAGAAAAAGCTATCCGAACTAATGCAAAAGACCAAAACTGGAAAATCATTAACTGACTTAGAGTACAGATCTGCAAAAAAGCAGAAGAAACAGTAGATCTTATCCTCAGTTCATGCAAGAAAATCACACAAACTTATTATAAACAATGACAGTCATCAAAATTATTCATTTGACACCTGTAAAAATTATCATCTGCCAATAATGAAAAAAATCTCAACATAAAGTTGAGAAAGCAGTTGAAAATGAGCAGGTTAAAATATTGTTGGATTTCCAAATAAAACTGATAAAATCTTCGTTCAGAACATCCCAGATGTAACTGTATTTGTGTCAGCTGGTGCTCCATTCAAACATTCATGTTCTCCCTGTCAGAAAATATCTCCTTATTTCCAGGTTGAAACCAGCTAAAATACTGGCGGTTGTGGTTTCACAATGTTGTGTACATTATAATAATAAAGCTTACATCCTGTGATGATCCCTTTAACACTATCAAGCAACAACAACTGCTTATCCCAAGTCCTTGGGAAGGACTCCATAGATAGATAAAAGTGCCCAATGAGGGTGAAGTTTCATTCGCTCAGCTTGTGGGTAATTGCCAAACCCCATCTAAACATCTGGCTGACTGGGATCAACCTTACTACTCTTAATTTACCTGCTTCCTGACTCTCAGTGACAGAGGGATAAGAGAGGCTGTCCCAACACTCATTCCAGCCCAGAGATGGGCAGTGAGGTAGGAAAAGGCAGGACAGCATTGTCTTGTTCTTCACTCCAAGGTAGCCTGACTTTCCTTCACCCCCACCAACCTGAACAGCAAGAAAGAAGATCTAGGGGCAGTAAGGAAAGAGGGATTTATTTTCCAAAGGTTTCCTTACAGAATAAAAAAAAAACCCACCACACATGACTAAGTGGGGGATGGGGTGAAGGCACAATGTGCCTCCAGCCTCCCCTCCCCTCCCCCTCCCTCTCCTCTGGCTCACTAGAAGCTTTGCAAATGGCTGGGTGACAGGCAAGAATTATCCCCATTCGGCTGCAATGCCATTAAGGCACCTCTGAGAGTGCTATTAGCATCTTCAAGGGCCCAAGCCAAGTTTCCGTACACAATCAGCGGTGCTCAGCAGCGCCACTGGAAACACCCGTGAGCCGTCACAATTCTCATTAGTCCTTGAAAAACAGCTCATTAGTGTTGTTAGGACTGACAGGTAAATACAGCTAATGGGATAAATCTATCAATAAATTCACTGTATGCAGAAAACCAGTTTTCTGTGCCCGGGTTTCTTTGAAAGACTCAGTGTGGATCCTGTAGTAAAACTCAGAATAAGCAACAACACACACTTAGCTGAAGAGATACTGGACAACACAGGCAAATAAAACGAGAAATGAGCACTTTTTTATTTACATAGGCCAGTGATTACATAGTGAGTTCAGTTTGCCACAAATTCACAGTTGTGATTGGGGAGAAAATAAATTATAATTATGAAATCACAATGCTTATATTATAGCAATGCTTAAAAATAATTGGAATATAGCAATCCATTGCCCCAATGGGTGGGCAGGACAGGAGGTTGCTAGAAGTCTATTGTGTTTTTCTCTGCAATGATGCAGCTATTATTATGTTTTATATATAATTTATATATTATATATTTAATATATTATATTATTATTATGAGAGGAGGGGAAAAGCAGAGGAGCTGCTGACGGGTCCCACACAGAGCACACACCCCTCCGTAGGAGGAAGCCCCTTTCCTGCTTCACTTCCACATTGCGCACATCAATGCTGATTTGCACACTGCAGGTGCTCCTCGCTTAATGACTTCTCATTCAGCAACTTTTAAACTTACAATAGTCCTGAACGACTAGAAGCAGTTCTCAATGTATGGCCACAATTGAGCCAAAAAGTTAAGTTGCTAAGAGAAACAGTTTTGCCCCATTTTGCAACATTTCTTGCCATCGTTGTTAAGTGAATCACTGCAGTTGTTAAGTTAGTACCCACCGCTGGTAAATGAATCTGACTCCCCATTGCTTGTCAGAAGGTCCCAGAAGGTGAGGCCCTGCGACCATCATGAACACTTGCCAGTGACCAAGCGGCTGAGAATTGGTCACATGACTTTGGGGAGGGGCAGTCTAACTGCCGTAAGTGTGGAAAACTGTCACAAGTGACTTTTTTCAGTGCCGTTGTGACTTTGAATGGTCACTAAACAAACTGTTGTAAGTTGTTGTAAACTACCTGTAACTAGTCTCCAAAATTCACAGCTGCTGCAATGCCTGAGAGACATGTGATGATCCCCATTTTCCAGCTTCCAATGAGCAAAGTCTATGGAGTCTATTATGGAGAAGCTGACAGGAGGTTGCAAATGGCGACAATCATCTGACGTCACACTCAGCCAGAATTGAAGTTCACAAGTCTTAAAGTGGACAAGGTTGGAGGCCCTCATTCATCAAGGACTATCTGCAGCTCATGGTGCTTGGGTGGCATGGCAGTAAAGTAAATACAGTAGCTAGCTTAGAATCCATCCCCGAAGGGAAAAAAAATTGGTCTTCATCCAGTTGCAAAGGAGTATCAAGCATGGTGTCCCAAGATTGGTCCTGTATACTCTTGTTGGAAGAAATAATCCATCTGGTTCAGTTCCAAGCTGGGAGAAAGACACTGGAACCATGGAGGCTGATGGGAAAGAGGGTTCAAGGGTGAAGTAGAACCACCAAGCCCAGGGTTCTGGTGCAGCTGCCAAAATGGAGTTGAGAGTTGGGGGATGGGATTATACCTTCTTTGGGCTTTGCATTGGGGCTTCCTGTGCCTGTGCAAGAATATGTCCTTTAATATTTTTTTAATTTATTTTTAATTTTAATTATGCGAATACAACACAGTACACCCAACTTATCCTTGTTATACATAAATACATTTTACTTCATCATTTATAATCTCCTTATTAAAATATTAATTACTAATTAATCTAATCCTAACTACTAGTATTTTGACCTTGTCTTCTATTATATAACCATTTATAAAATTTATTCCATGTTTTATAATATTTAGACTCTGTCTTTTATTTCTAAAGTTAACCTATCAGATTCTGCACATGCCATAATTTTTCTTATTGTTTCCATTTGTCGGATTCCTATGGGGTCTTGTAGGGACAGGGTTGGGCTGCACTTTCCTTGAGCAGGGGCTTGCTGGTCGTGAGCGCGCAGGCGCCTGCTTTGGGGCTTCATACAGGCAGCTCTGGTGAGTACAGCAGGGCAGCGGAAAACTGCCCTGGGCATCCTGGGCAGCCTGGGCAGGGGGAAAGTTAGGTAGGGAGGGAAAGCATAACACAAGGGTGGGTGGGCGGTCCCAGCCAGGGACCACAGCTAGGGGTTCACCCGAACCTTGCCGACCATCCAGCAGCAGGGGTGGCATTCTACAGGTTCTCACCTATTCACTAGAACCGGTTGTTAACTTTCTAAGCAGTTTGGAGAACCGGTTGTTGGAAGAAATCTCCTTTTGTTTTTTTCCACCCTTCTTGCATTCTTGGCAGTATGCCTAGACTTACTGTCTCCAAAGGAGTTTTTTTTTTTCTTTGCTGGTAACTTTCTTAAAGAGGAAGGGTTGTTTTAAGCTTTTTACAATGCTGTTGGGAGGAAATATTCCCCTGTTGGAGTTAGCACTTTGAAGAAATAATTGAATAATGAAGCAGAGCTCCTATCTCTCCAAATTAATTGTATTGGGTTGTGGTCGGCCCATTCATTTGGTAGAATTTTAATTTCTTTTATTTCATTGGCCAATTCCCCATCCATCCAGGCCATATCTATTCTAGTCCAGATTCTATGTGGATTTGAATAATATGTGAACTGTTTCTCTTCTGGGTTTAGTTTCCTCCATAAGTGTATTAAGTTTAATTCTCTCATCATGTCCTTACAAGGCATAGAGAATTCTCTTTTCCCTTTCTTGTTCTTATTCACATTACTATGGTCTTTTTGATGATCAGCAATGGAGTTGAAGTCACCTATCATGCAAATATTCCTTTTTTCGAAGCCTATTATTTTCTGATGAAGATCTTTGAAAAATTTCCCTTGTTCTTCATTTGGCGCATATATTGCTACCAATAAAAATGTAATATGATTAATCCAAATTTGTATAACCAGAGTTCTTCCTTCCGAATCTGACCAGATTAGTTCTGCTTTTACATCATCTTTCACAAATATTGCTATTCCTTTCTTTTTATGTTTGTCTGCTGGTGCTGTAAAGAGTTTTCCAAGTTTCGGGCAAATTAAATATCTTTCATCCTTTTTCGTTATGTGTGTTTCTTGTAGGCATATAATGTCGGCGTTTTGTCTAATTAATTTAGTTAATATCCTTTTCCTTTTAGGTGTTGAATTTAAACCATTTATATTAATGGAGAGGAGTTTTTTTTCCTATCTCCATTTATCTAGAACTATTTAGTTTTTTGTCTAGTGATAATTCGGTTTCCTTCTTGTTGTTGTTGTGAGATTGGTTCTTCTCTCCCTGGTTGTGATTTATCATTCCCGAAATTTTGAGGAAGTCCTTCTTTTTGGTTTCTATGGCGATTGCGTTCATCCTGTGGCTTCCTTTTAGTTTCCTCCTTGGTGTATTGGTCATCCATGCCTATTAACTGATCGTGAAAGTCTTGGGCCTGTTCTATAGAGTCTATTTTGATTTTTCTCTCTTTCCACGTTATTAACATCCCTTCCGGGATTAACCATTTAAAAGGGATTTCTTTTTTATTTAAATAATTGGCCAAAATTTTATAATCCTGTCTTATAACCCTCACTTTCCTTGGGATTTGTTTTAGAATTGTAATCTCTTTGCCTCTAAATGGTATTGTTTCTTCTCTGGACATTTTAAGAATTAGGTCTCTCACACACTTCCTTGCGAAACAAATATGAATTTCTCTCGGGCAGTTATGGTGCCTAGTATAACTTGTGCTGACCCTATACACCTCGTCAAATTCTTTGATTAGATCATCTTTTTCTTTCCCTAACCATTCAGCCAACAGTTCTGCCATTAATTGTTCTAGTTCTTCATTTTTCGCTTCTGCTACATTTTGAAATCTTAAATATGTCATTGCTTTATCCATTTCGAGGTGGACCAGGGAGTCTTCGGTTTCTCTAGTTACATTTCTAAATTCCTTCTCTATCCTTTCAAAATTTGTCTCCATCCTTTCTGCCCTACCCTCTATTTCTCTTATCTTAACTTTGTTTTTCTCCATGGCTTGTTGCAAGGACCCTATCTCGATCTATCCTTGAGTAAGTCTGCTTTCATTTCCACTTTAAGCTTTCCCATCTCATCTTTTAATTGACTAATGTCTGCTCTGGTTTCATTGTGATTCTTAATCATTATTTCTTGCATCTTAGATATTGCTTCTTGCAGGGATAGTAGGGTAGCTTGTATATTAACGTTAGAGACATTAGACTGTTTTTCCCCTATTAGAGATTCTTCAATGGTTTTTTGGGTTGTTGGTGAAGCAGAAGTTAAAGTAGTTGTTAGGGTCGGGGTGGTCTTCCTTCCTGATTTCAAAGCCATAGTTGTCATGGAGGTCATCTCTCTTAATATTTGTTTTTGCTGTTGCACTATATTGGATATATTGTCCCAGATCACCATTCAGTGTTTAACTCCTAAAATAGAAGCTCTATTCTAATTCTTCAATCAAATATATAGATAGGCAGTCTGTACACCTATATTATAAAGGGTTATCTAATAATATATAATAATCTTTTTAATTAATTTATATACTGAATATCAATATTAATCACCAAAAATACATCAAATCCAACCCAATTACAACTTTAAGAATTAATCTTAAGTATTCTAAGTAATCTAAAAACACTGTTTTTCACTCTTTGTTGTTACTATTTAGGACAATCAAATCAATTGTCACTAAAATCTATAATGACAATATACCTTTTTTTTTTCCCTTTGAGTAGGTAGATTTATCAGACTTTTTTCAGGGGTTAAGATAGAAAGAGGAAAGGCTGAAAGAGTGGGGAAAGAAAAGAGGGAAAAGTTTACCTTAATTTCAGGAAATCAGTGAACAAGGGGTTAGAGGATCAAGTTGTAAAAATAGTGTCCAAATGGTAATCTTAAGAAAAGATGGACACTAAATACCCAGTTAATAAACGAAGAAGAATACATTAACAAGCTGAAAGAGGAATTAAATTATTTCCTAAAAGAAAATAATAATGAAGCAACTACAAAACAAAATATTTGGGATACAATGAAGGCAATTATAAGAGGAACGACAATCTCTTATAATGCCATGAGAAATAAAAGAATACATGCCCAACAAAATAAATTCCAGCAACAAATTAAAGAATTAGAAATACAACTGCAAAAATCCCCTAAAAACCAGAGAACACAAAATCAGTTAATAACAATTAAACATAAATTGAACTTACTTGAACAAGATAAAATAGAGATTAACTTGAAAAGGTCCAAACAAAATTATTTTGAGCATGCAAATAAACCAGGAAGATGGCTATCCCATAAACTTAAAAAAGAGAAAGGAAAGAGATTGATACACCAATTAATGGATGAGAATGACATCTTACAACATGAGATAGAGAAGAAAAAAGATATCATTTACAACTATTTTCAAAGATTATATAAAAAGGAGGAAGTTAATGAAGACAAAATAAGAACTTATTTAGAGGAGACGAATGACAAGGTAATTGGAGAGGAATGGATAGAATTATTGAATAAAGATATTACATGGTCTGAATTGATGTCAGCAACGGAGAACCAAAGTAATAACAAATCTCCAGGACCAGATGGGATTCCGGCAGAACTATATAAAGCAATATTGGAACTAGTAGGACCACTGATGCTGGAAGTGTTTAATGAGGTACTTCGGGCAGCCAAGATGCCGGACTCGTGGAGGGGGGCGCTGATTTCGCTAATCCCGAAGGAGGATGCAGATCATAGATACATTAACAACTATAGACCGATTTCACTTTTAAATGCCGATTATAAATTATTTACTTCTATCATAGCTAATAGAGTAAAACAAGCTTTAAATTCACATATCCACGAAGACCAAAATGGATTTCTTCCATGTCGACAAATAAAGAATAATTTAAGAACCATTATTGATGTACTAGAATATTATGAAGCTCACCCAGAGAAACTCATGTTTTTAGATGCTGAGAAAGCATTTGACAACTTAAATTGGCACTTTTTAATTCAAAAAATTTACAATATGAGCCTTGGCACTAAATTTAAAAACATTATAACAACAATTTACAATACACAACAGGCTAATATACTAATCAATGGCGAACAAACAGGTCCAATAAATATAGAAAAAGGTGTCAGACAGGGCTGCCCTCTCTCACCTCTTCTTTTCATTTTTGCCCTAGAATCTCTCTTAACACGGGTGAGGCAAAATTCTGAAATTAGAGGAGTCAGGGTCAAATCAGAAGAATATAAATTACAAGCGTTTGCTGACGATTTGGTTTTCTTTCTGGAGGAACCCTTGGAAAAAGGATTTAATCTAATAAAAGAATTAGAATGATCTGGCGCAGTGGCAGGATTAAAAATTAATAGAAAAAAGATGAAATTAATGACCAAAAATTTAACAGAAAATCAGAAGGAAGAATTAGAAGCAAGGATGGGGATACAGGTAACAAAAAGGGTCAAATATTTAGGAATATGGTTAACTTCACAAGGTAAATCACTTAAAGAGAACAATTATGATAAATTACTTCAACAAACAAAGAAAGATTTAGAATCCTGGAATAAGCTGCAGCTATCCTTATTGGGCAGGATTGCTTCGATTAAAATGAATACATTACCAAAATTTCTTTATTTATTCCAGACAATTCCAATTAAGTTGCCAAAAAACTTTTTTGAAGATTTAAATAAGATTACACTCAACTTTATTTGGCAGGGGAAAAAACCTAGGATCAATGTAAAGGCTCTACAAGATGCGAAAAGTAGACGGGGCCTAGCTCTGCCAAATTGGGAATTATATTATTCGGCAGCTATCCTATTATGGTTAAAAGATTGTGTGAACCTACGTTATAAAAGAACTTTAACATTAGAAGGGCATGACCTCCAGAGAGGGTGGCATGCCTTCTTATGGGAAGTGGGGAAATCCAAGCAGTCTTACTTTCATAGACACCTCATTAGGGACTCATTATTAATTAATTGGAAAAAAATATGCAAAAAACACTATTTAAAAATTCCGATCTGGCTATCAACAACGGAGGCAATGGTACACCCCAATAATTTGGACATAACAAAAATGATTAAATATAAAGATTTATTAGATCCACAAGGAAAATTAAAAACTTGACAAGAATTACTAGAACAGGGATTTAAAATTGACCAGTGGTTATATATACAAATTCATAGCAGATACAAACAAGATATAAAAGACTTTGGAATTTATAACAAACTGCAGAATCTAGATAAAATTTTACTAGGGTCAAACAAAAAGAATATATCCAAATTTTATAAATATTTACTGGAAGTAGAATTAGAACAGGAGATAGTCAAAGGGAACATGATAGCCTGGAGCAGGAATATCGGAAGAAGTATTACATTATCAGAATGGGAAAAGATTTGGAATAGAAATATTAAGATTACAAAATCGGCAGCATATAAAGAAAATACATACAAAATGTTTTATAGATGGCACTTGCCCCCTTCGAGGTTAGCGAAAATGAACCCAAACACTAGTCCAAAATGCTGGAAATGTAAAAGCATAGAAGGAACTTACTTTCATATGTGGTGGTCTTGCAAAGAAACTCAGAAATATTGGCAAAAAATCAGAAAATGGTTGGAGGAGATAACCAAAGAACAAATCGAATACAAACCAGAGTTCTTCCTACTAGGGATCTCTGATAAACATTTACCTAAAAAGATGAAATATGTAACAATTCATATCCTAACTGCGGCCAGATTAGCATTCGCCCAGTGCTGGAAATCACCCTATATACCTACAGAACAAATGGTCATCCAGAAAATATGTGATTGTGCAGAAATGGATAAATTAACTATAGCACTTAAAAATAAAGAGTCTTCAACATTTTATGATAATTGGAACTATTGGTATAATTGGTTACTTCAGAGATAAACTGCTTAATGAACAATGGGTAATTTAAGCATAGATGTTGAAAAGATGTGTGTATTTAAATTAAGGTAGGAGAATTGGATCTTGCAGACTGTCAAAAAGGATATCTGTCTGTTTTTAAATGTATTTTCTTTTTTCTCCGTTTCTTTGTTTCTTTCTTTCTTTACATCTCTTTTTCTCTTCCTTTTTCGGTTTGTAAGACCAAGCATTTTTTTTCTTTTTTTCTTTTTCTCTCCCTTTTGTATATGTAATGTCGATATGTTTTTAATTGTAAATTCAATAAAATTTATTTACAAAAAAAAAAAAGAATAATGAAGCAGAGCTACCAGAAAGAAGCTTTTAATGACAAGGAGCCAAGATGAGTGACATTCAGCAAGGCTTCTTGGCTAGCTAGAAAGATTGACATTCAAACGTGAGTTTACATACCCTTTCTGAGTTTTGGTCTAAAACTGGTGACCATTCAAAGTTACAATGGCACTGAAAAAAGTGACTTTTGACCATTTTTCACACTTACGAACATTGCAACATCCCCACTGTCATGAGAGGCCAGGCGAGGAGAAGCGCCCCTTGATGTGAGTGACGCTGAATTGGCCACCCCACCCAGTCACATGATCAGCAAGCCATGCCCACCAACTAAGCCATGACCACAGAACCGGTTGTTAAAAAAATTGAATCCCACCCCTGTCCAGCAGCCCACCACGGTGTAGGGGTCATAGCTGGCTCTATAGGTAAAAGAGGAAATGCAAATCCTAGGTGTTTTTCTGAGCTAATCCAATCAGCCTTTGGCTTATTGTTTACCTGAGCGCTCAGCTGACATTTGGACTGCTCTGGGAGGTAGCATGAAGGGGCTTATGTTTCTGAAAGGGTGTTGGGCAATTCCCATTGTGGCTGAAGGGCTTTCGTCCTGTTTTGGATCTTGGGTGAGGGGGCTGCTTCTAATCCTACCATTCTGTTCAGACTTTGCTGCAGGGAGTTTCGAAATAGCCTGTCTTGAACGGATTTCTGCCTGCAGTATTTGCTTTGTTTATGAATAGAGCTATCTCGATACTTGTCTTCCTCTTTCAATAAACTCTTTATCTCTTAAGTGTTGGCATCTGCTGTGGGCTGCTGAGAAAAAGTGGGAGCTGCTTTCTGCTTCTAAAAATAAGTTTCTCCATTTCTTCTTTAGGGAAATATAATATTCTGCCTTTTTTTATATTTCCTAAAATATTTCATTCTTCGAGGGAGGGGGGCTTCCCATACTCTGGAGATCAATATTTTTTGTGTTGAGGTGGAGGACGTATTTAGCAAATTTATTTTTGTATTATTTATTATTGTCACTCTATAATGTGGAGGACATATCAAATTTTTATACAATAATGAGTTACATGTATTCAGAAATTAGGATGCTTTAGGTTGTTAGTTCTTGATGGGATACAGTAGAAGGCAGATTCTGCTTTTGGAAGAGTGTTGGGTTAGCAGGACATGTCATGCCTTTGAAACGTTCTAATGATCCCAGGGGTGGGATTCAAATTTGTTAACAACCGGTTCTGTGGGCATGACTTAGTTGTGGTCGTGGGTGGGTGTGGCTTGGTGGTCCTATTATTGGCTGGGCGTGGCCAACTCAATATCACTCACATTGAGGCACCATCTCCTCACCTGGTCTCTCATGACTGTGGGGATGCTGCAACAGTTGTAAGTGTGAAAAACAGTCAGTCTTTTTTTTTTCAGTTTTGTGAGGCACAAACGACATCCACGATTAGGCTAAGTTAACCTTTATTAACTAGTAACTATTAACTGTAACAATTAACCGTAAGAATAACTGTAACCACAATAGTCATTACTGTTGCGAGTCGGCTGGCAGGCACAAGCAATAACCGACGCGGTCTGACAGCTCGCTTTTATACGGCTTGCTGTCAGACTGCTCAGCCAATGAGAATAGACTTCAGTTCCTGCTCAGCTCAGCCGAACGTAACACCCCTTCCCGCCAGTCAAGCGCATTCATAGTCATTCAGATAGGCAGGGCGTTGTCTATTCCGGCTGGACCTACACAACTCAGCTTGCCCAGTCATCTGAGAATGATGGCCTGGAGGGTCAACAGACAATGATGGAGACATTGCTGGACCCCTCTCCTATGCTGACTCAGACTCAGATGGAGGAACTTCTAAAGGTAGGTCTTCTCTCCTTGGCGTGTCGGCCACTTTGAGTTTGCATTGCTATGTGTTAGCCGACTCTGTCAGATGGGTCCTCTGGCTGGGCGTGGCCAACTCAATATCACTCACATTGAGGCACCATCTCCTCACCTGGCCTCTCATGACTGTGGGGATGCTAGAACAGTTGTAAGTGTGAAAAACGGTCATAAGTCATTTTTTTCAGTGCCATTGTAACTTTGAATGATCACTCCACACAACCAAAGTACCAGCAAAGGAGGGGGAAAAAAACTCCAGAGAAGTTCCTGAGACAGGAAGTCTAGTCCTGCCAAGAATGTAATAAGGGTTAACGGAGAGGCAGTTTCCGTAAGCAACCCCAGAATGTTTCCTTCCTGCCTTCCTTCCTTACAGGATTAGGCCAGTAATTTCTTCTAACAACCGGTTCTCCGAACTGCTTAGAATGTTAACAACTGGTTCTCGCGAATAGGTGCGAACTGGTAGAATCCCACCCCTGAATGATCTGAATTGATTTCAGTGGTAAAAACTCTCTGCACATGTGTGTATTTGTATACATTTGTATTTGTGAGAATATTTAAGCATTTGTAGAAAATATGGTTTCTGAAATGTTTGTCTTGCCAGCTAATTTAGCACCTGCAGGATGGATGCCAAAGCAGGAAGGCACTAAAAGCAGCATCAGGGCTGAAATAAAGAAGTTCAATGCCATTAAAACAGCCCCTGTTACTTACTTACAGCCCATGGAGTCCTCCCCCAATCTGCCCCCATGAACCCAGGAGGTGGGCGCCCCAAATTCGACTCACCAAGGAGCTGCTTTCATTGGGCACCTTTTATATCTCTGCCCCCTCTTTTTCCCCCTCCACCCCCGGTGTTGCTTAGTTTTTAGGCCTAGGCAAGAACCAGTGAAGACACATTCATGAGGATTAAACGACCAGCAGGACTTGGGCTCTTGTGACGGCAAAAGGGGAAAATAATGATCTAATTGGGATTAGAGCAGAAAGGTTGCTCTCTGACCACCAGTAAATAGGCAGGGTCAGCTTGTCTAAGCAGCCTCTCTTTTAGGGACTGGGCGGGGGAGGGGGATGCCAAATCCATGGTGTAATTTACTTTTCAGTGCTGTATTTTATCACATGCTTAAGTTTCTACTCATAGTCATTGTTAATGTTAATGGGTTATAAATCAGTCATATGCTTTGAGGCATATCCCATGGGAGGAGGGGGAGCCTCTGTTGCTGTTGCTTCTTGATGCTTTGTTCCTGTGTCTGTGATCCAACCTTTGCCCACCTAAGTCTATTATTGCAATTTTCTCTCTGTGTGGCAAGACCATAGAAACGAGATGGATGCCATTATTAGATTGCACAACTTCCACAAGGAGCTGATTTCTTCCTCAAGCCGTGAGCAATTTTTTTTTCATTGTTGTTGTTTTCATTCCTAAATGTCTCTCCTTGAATCCATTTTAAAATGCTGTTTAGTGACACTTTTTAAATTGTACCACTTTTTACTTGGTATTCCTCCATTATTACTAGTTAGCTTAATTTTATTTTAATTTTTAAACTAACTTTATAGTTAATATAAATGTGTATTTGTGCCTTACTCTTGGTTTTGTTCCTCTATATAAAATTTATAACATCCCCTTTTCATCATATTTCAGATCGGTTCCTGAGTGTGATTGTGTCATCAGTTTAACTGGCGATGGGGCCAATGGAGGCAGGATTTGGTCCAACAGTGACATGGGCTTCATCCTCTCCCAGTGGAATGTGCTGACCTACCTGAAGCCCTTTTGAACCCCGTGCACCTGTTTTGAAAGTATAAGAAGC
Source organism: Pseudonaja textilis (assembly GCF_049901715.1). Lineage (NCBI taxonomy): Eukaryota > Metazoa > Chordata > Lepidosauria > Squamata > Elapidae > Pseudonaja > Pseudonaja textilis. The sequence goes on from NC_141999.1 coordinate 368,988, forward strand.
TTCTTGAAGAACACACCAATAGGTGTTGCATGGATGCCCCCATAGACTTTTTTGCCTTCAAAATTGAAATGCTACATGGAAGTTTTTAGGAGGTACAGAGACTGTGATTCAATGCACAGTTGTTGCTGAATCCCATGGCATTTACTCTGGGGTAAGGAGCATAACTAGATAGGCTGCTTTGTTCCTCATGGATAGATGCAGCAAAAGCCTACAGGCTGCATCAAGAGAAACCTAGCGAATAAAAGTGGAGTTTTGATTTGAGAATATCTAATCAGCTGCCAGTTATTTTAACTGCATGCATGGTATTTTTCTTATTTATTCCAAGGTCAATGTTTCTCACCCATAGACCAAACCATCTCAATTTTGTTTGTACGTCTTTTATTTTAACCAATGCTTGTACCAATGTGTCTCCACTCATCCCCAGCTCAGAGGCTAAACTAATCCCCTGAAGACATCAGTGTGTCTTGGAGATTGGTCTTCTTGTTCAGTATTTTTCCTGTCATTCAGTTTGAATCTGCCATTTGTGCCTAGCTACATTATTTCATCTCCTGAATCCTGGGAAAAGGTAAAAAAAGACCTTGGTCTTCTTCAGCATTACAGCTTTTTAGGTATTTGAAGAGTACTATCAAACATGTCCTATTTCTTCCAGAAGTTTCAATTTCTAGTCCCCCCAAAAGTCTTATTTTAAGTTATATCAATTTCTCTGAATATTTTTCAACAGATTATGTCTGAACAAATCAGAATGAAATGGAATTACACATTCTGATGATTTGGAAATCATAGTTCTGCTGACAACCGCATTTGTCTTCTTTTGAGTCACGTTAAAGTAGTGTCTGATTCTCAGCTTGTAATAAGCTCCTGTTTCAAGTCCTTTTTGAGAAGTATTGTTCCCAAGCTACATCTTTCCCCATCTTGTGCATTTCACATCTGTTTCCGAACTGATGGGCCCTAGTATTTGTCTTCATTAAGTGTCATTCTGTTACTTTCAGTCCACTTTCTCAACCCATCACTTTTATTTCTTGCGAGAGCGTTAATACATTTTATTTTATTTTCCTTATATATTTTACTCCAATTTTATTTCTGTCCTTAGGATATTAGCTACCTCTCTCTCTGATTCTATCAAGCGGGTATTCAACAAGTATTTCCTTGGGATCTTTATCTAAATTGTTAATAAAATACTGAGGACTCAGGACAGATCCGGTTGGCACCCCATGGATAAACCTCTCCACTTTGATTACAAATCAGATGGGAGTAATTTTTCAGGTGAGCCTTGTATCTACTTAATTGTCAGGCCTTCCAGCCCTCGCTTAACTAGCTTCCTACAAAGCATATCTTTTCAGATGCTTTGCTGGGAAGTCAGGACTACAGGATTGCCTCAATCCATTAAAGTTATGTGATCAAAAACAAACGTTAGCTCAACAAGATGTTCTTGATAAATCCACACTGACTTCTGGTACATCCTGGACTGTTTTCAAGGAATTTGCAAGTCAATCTTTTTATGATCTAGAATTTTCCAAGAAATCAATGTCAGGCTGATTGGTCTGCATATAATGGAATTTTTATTTGTTGTCTTTTTGAGGAAAGGGGCAATATTTCTTTTTCTTCAATTGCCCCACACTTCACCAGCTTTCTCAAAGACAATACACAACAGCTTAGCTAATTTCATTACTACCCTATTTACATTTGTATCTATCTTAATTCCTGGATGTAGAATACATCTACCTCCATTTTATCCATACCCTGTGACACAGGACAAACAGAGAGATCATGTCTACAACACAATTATCTAATAACATTTGAACCTGGGTGTCCCCTGTCTCTCCTGAATATGACTACTCTACTTTTTACATGAAACTTGTTAAGATTTTTCAGGATACAAGGATTATGTTTTACCAGAATGAATTACCAGTTGGACAATATGATTTCCCAGCCAGAAGATGCTACCTCTAGCAGATGACTTGCAGTAGATAAGAAACACTCCTGTTCCTCCCTTCCTCCAAATGATAATCTAAATAAGCCCTAATTAAACCAGGGTCAACAGTGATTGCCATTTTCCTACCTTCTAAGAGGAAGTTTCTTGTAATGACTAAATTGCACACCTGGTAATGATGAGTTAAGTAAATAGGAAAAATGATGAATTATTTATCGAATACAATGTTTTTCATGCTGATGAATCATTCACAAAACATGAAAACTAGATAATCTTCATGCATGTCTATGCAATTATGGGGTAATTGTGTGCTAATACCTGAAACAGAAGTCTGCAAGAACATCTCCAGAGCATATTGTAACCCATGGGAAGCATCTTCCAATTAAGGAAGCACCAGCTTTCTTGTTATTTCTTTCTGGTTGATGCCATGTGCCCCATTCCAGAAGAATCTGTGGCGCTAATGATCCACAACACACAATCATGCACACACATACACACACACACACACCAAGAGGGGTGTATGATTTGTATGCTGGCTTGATTTCCTTGAGTAATGGCAAGATACAAACTAATAAATCCACTTTTCAGAGTTGGTGTGGCTGCAGTTTCATGGTGCACACTATTGGCTTGAACACCACCCACCCCACCCCCAAACGTCCTGGCCGCATCTCATCTTGGGCCCCGGTCGGGGAAATTCAAGGCAACGGTCTTCCTGCTTGCTTTTCTTGCCCCTCCAATTTGGATCAGATATTGAACTGGCTGGCCCCCCAGTAATTGCTGTTGACATATTTTGGACTTTTGCCTCATAGCTGGAGACAAGCCTCTCATTCATGAAGAACTATAGCTCATTAGGCAGGCTCTGAACTACAAACCTGTTTAATTAACTTGTGGAAAGCAGTTTCACTCCGCTGGGAAATTTGCACACAAAGGCCTGGTGTCTGGCTCTCTCCTCTCTGCCATTGTGTCTCACAAACAGCTTTCCAGCCCAACAAAGCCCTCTCCCGCCCTCGGGCAGACATGCTCTTGCACTAGGTGCATGCTGAAAGCCAAGGGTGGTCCTCATTAAGAGACCCCCCTTGCCACAGGATGCTTTCCCATGATTCATCCTCGGGCCTTTCGCTTCCTTACAAGCAAGGGAGTGTGAGTGTTGCAAAGGGTCCTCTGAAGTTCGCTTACTGGAGAAGACAAAAAGGGAAATATATAAACAGAGGACAAAAAGGCCTCTTGGAACTATTATACGAACATTTGAAGTTGACAGGATGGGTTGTTTTGTCCCATTATGTGGACAGATACTTTGCTGCATCCTCTTGCTAAGGGCCAATACAAAACCCAGGATGGGAAATGTTTCCAATGGAGAGGAAACCCTTTCTGGCTACTGTGATTTTGAGCTGGATCCCAACTTCCTGGACTACTGTGAGCCTACGTTTAGCAGTGGAGCCTGGCTTTGCTGGAATTAAGAGTTCCTGGAGCTAAGCTATATTGAGTACAGCATCCACAGCTACCGTGATCAACCTTTATCTTCAGTATCAAGCCAACATCTCCTAGGTCTGCTTTGAAAAGATCACAGTAGAAGACAATTTGGAAGCATATTGAGGCCGTTTCCTGCAGAAGCAACACACAGCACACAGAGCAGAGATAGCAACAGTCCATAGGTGGAAGTGATGCCAGATGGATCCCATCACCACCAACATGCATGATCCAAAGGCAAGAACGGTGAAGGACAGGACGTGAGGAATGGCTTTGGATCTTCTTCCAAAGAAAATGCTGACCAGGAGAAAGCAGGGAGCCATTGCTGGACCAAATACAGTCTCCTCCAGGGCTTATTCAGAGAAGACCTTCAAGGGCATTTTCTCCTAGGAGGCGGGAGACAGTGAAGCCTTTGGAAGTACCTGACACTCTGACTATATAAACACCTTTCAGCTTACATTTGAAATACATTATTTGTTGGCTCTTGTCTTATATGAAGCTGAGACTTTGTTGAAGGGATGAGCTGGATACATAGAACAGTGCTTGTGAAGACATCTCCGTGTCAATTCAAATGTTTCTATGAGCAAGAGTAGAGAAATGACTTTTCCAATGTTCACAGCTCACCACTTTGAGGCTCTTTCTATATTCTGGCGCAGATAGAATTTAACGATCCCTTGGCAAAGGAAACAAAATGGAGCCCTTATATCAAGCATTTACAAGGGCATGCATAGTGCAATAATAATAAGATAGCTGATTATTATTGAGACCAACTAGGGAGCCAAACCAATCAAAGCAGTTGCTACGTCCATGTTTAAATGAAACTTTGAGATAGACATCATAGAAGTCATAAAATAACTGAATTGGAAGGGACCTCTGAGGTCTTCTAGTGTCCAACCCCTGCTCAAGCAGGAGATTCTATATCATTTCTGACAGGTGGCTGTCCAGTCTTTTCTTAAAAATCTCAAGTGATGGGGCACTCCCAACTTCTGAAGTTTGCCACTGATTAATGGTCCTCACTGTCAGGAAGTTTCTGCTTAGTTCTAGGTTGGATTTCTCTTCAATATATTTCTATCTATTACTTCCTTTCCTGCTCTCAGGTGCCTTGGAGAATAAGTCAATCACCTCTTCTCTCAGACATGGACTCATTCTTTGACTTTCTGCATAAAGTTGTGTTTATTTGATTATTCCACTCCTGGTTTCTTCACCCAAGAGCACATCTGTTGTCATTCCTTCATTTGAGACAAACAAGGCAGGAGGCAAAGTATTACTAAATCCCAAGTCCCCTCTAAAAATCAAGTAGTTCCATCAGAAACCTGGAGTGATCAAATAAGCACAACTTTCTTGAGAGTAGAGCAGAACCATAATCTCCAAAGCAATGAGAAATGGATCTGACGGTAACAATGGACAAGTGTTATTGTTCCTTGTGTTCAGATCACTGTGTAACACAAACCATAACAAAGTGTGTGATCCCCTGGGCATGAGTGACCTGGTGATCTGGGTTGCTTTATGGTTGCCAGGGTGGCCATAAACTGATTCAGCTCCCTCACCAAGAGAAAGCAAATTGTAGTCCTCCAGAACTGTTAGCCAAGAGAACTCCATCGTGAACCCAGCAATGAGTAGTTTGGGCAGGGAAGCCACCATGCAGCAAAGAAGCCAGTTCTGGAAAACATTACTAAGCTACAGGGATGGATAAAATAGAATTGTGCAAAATCTTGCCAACTTGACACCATTAAATTGCTATTTATCATTTGTAAGCAGGTATGAGAAACAGCAGAGGCCAAGAGACTGGAAAATGTTTTTATTTCAATACCAAAACGGAAACACAGAAGAATGCTGAAACTGCTAAGCACTCGCCTCACCTGCTATAAAAGGAACACTCAACACATTTCAGGGCAGGCTTCAAAAATACTTGGAAAGAGAACTGCCAGAGGTAAATCTGGATTCAGAAGAGGCAATGGCTCCTGACACATGTTGCTAATGGATAAGCAAAAAGGCACAGACATTTCCAAAAAAAGCTGTCCACTTTTACTCTGTTGATGGCTTCAGCTTGGGTGAGTCACAAGATATTCTAAATAATGCTTGAAAACATGACTCCACTGGGCCATTCTATCTTAGAATTCATATGAGGACCCGGAAGAAACAGACTATATAGCAACTAATTAGTTTAAAATTGAGAAAAGAGTATGTCAGAGTTTGTGCCACCTGATTTATGTAAGTTATATGCAGAATCTATGATGAGAAATTGGAACTGTAATGAATAGAAAGAGGAAAGTTCCTGGGAGAAACGTCAAGCCATCAGATAGGCTGTTAATGCTGTGTTTATGGTTGGAAGCAAGGAGGAGCTAAGGTCACTTTTATTGAAGATGGAAGAAAAGAGTGCAAAATTACCCTACTGCTCAATATTAACACACACACACACACACACACACACACACACACACACACACAAAATTATGTCAACAGGCAATGCAAACTCATAACAAGCATATGGAATAGTTGAAGTAGTAATAGATCTGATCCCTTAGGATCAGAAATCAGAAAGATGTAGACATTGGTTATGAAATTGAAAGGCTATGAGAAAGTTGGACAAAATATTAATGTGCAGAAACAAACTGACAACAATAACAATGATAAACTGTGATATCTAAGCTAGGCCTGTGCAACATACAGCCCACCAGATATCATCTACAACCTACCAACATTTCTTTAAAAAATAATGAATTCTCTGCCATCCAGGGTGCTTTGTCCAGAAAGGATCTGCACTTGCCCCTTTGGTTCTCCCAGCCTGGTGGACCTGCTTCCTGATGTCTTCAGTGCCTCATGGACTCTGCCAGATCTACAGTGGCTGCCCAACTATTGCTTGGTGCACCCCTTTGTGTCCAGCATTTTAAGGTACTCTTTTGGTCCTTTGCCCTCTAGGAGTGGTGCAGGCCTGGCCTAGGCTGATGTTTCGCAGGTTGCAATATGTGCCTGTGAAACCACAATCAATTGTGTCTTTCAATTGTGGGAGAAAATTGTTGAAAAAGTTGTAAGCAGGAGTTTGGTGGCACTGACATTTCAGAACCTCATGATCTGCTGACCACCCAGGATGAATCAAGCCTTCGGGTCAAGTCTGGGTTGGATAAGAGATTGAGCCACTTACACTCTGAATTTTTCTGTGGGTGATCTGGACCTCATTAAAAGGACTACTGTCCAGCACCACCCTGCCCCTCCTCCAACCTATGGCAAGAAAGAAAGAAAGAAAGAAAGAAAGAAAGAAAGAAAGAAAGAAAGAAAGAAAGAAAGAAAGAAAGAAAGAAAGAAAGAAAGAAAGAAAGAAAGAAAGAAAGAAAGAAAGAAAGAAAATTAGACCCACAATGAAAAATCATATATCATTGGAGAAGACCCTGGTACCTGGAGAAATCAACAGACTTTAAGAAAGGAGCAATGAAGCAATTGGGGCTCATCGTTCATTCAAGGGGCAACAACAAAAGCGGGTCAAATATTAGGTGGGGCAGAGAGCACCTGTGACCCCTCACCTTGGTGATCCTGAATGTTCAAGTTTGACTATTTCACATTTAGCCCTGTAATCCTTGGTTAATGCTGGCAGTGGGGACCAGGAGTGCCATTATTAAGTGGCTGAGTTGTAAAGTCCAACTTTTCATGTGACTGCATTGCATAGCAACAGCAATTTCCAGCACTTCCTGTTGCCATCAATAAGCAAATCGGGGTTAGTTGTTAAGTGGGGGGTGTCACATGTCACCATTTGTGACCTCCTGCTGGCCTCTCCATTGGTTTTGCTAGTCAGAAGCTGGCAAGGAAGGTTGCAAATCATGACCACAGGAGTCTCCAACACTAGAACATCAAACATTGTCACTTCATAGAGCCATTACGAGCACCACATGGTCACACGTTTGAATGGGTTGTTGAACTAGTGTCATTAAGCAAGGAGCACCTGTACTGCATGTTTGTGATTTTGATACAAATCAAGTAGAAGACAAGAACTCTTCCTCTATTTTTCTGGAAACAGTTTTCTTGACAAAAAATATTGAAAGGAAAATGTGTTCACCAAGTTCTATATACTGAACCTTCAGATCCGTAAGAAGCCAAAACACAGTCTAGGAAACCAACCCTGACAGTTCTTTGGAAAAACAGATACTGAAGCTGAAGCTCAAATACTTTGGATGCCTAATGAGGAGAGAGGATTCTGTGGAAAAGACCCCGAGGCCGGGAAAGGTGGAAGGCGAAAGGAGGAGAGAACAGCAGAGGATGAGATAGTTAGACAGCATCATCAATGCAATGAACATGAATTTGGACAGACTTTGTGAGACAGTGGAGAACAGGAGGGCCTGGTGTGCTGTGTGGTCCATGGGGTTGTGAAGAGTCAGGCATAAGTTAACAACTGAACAACAACCACAGCCTGTGCATAGCCCTAAAACATGACATGCAGGAAAATGAAGTTTGGCTTCAGTGGGAACTCCTCCCAAATCAAGATGTCCCTTGGATGCTCAAGCATGGAGTTTGCGGAGAAGGAGTCGCTCTCTCCCCAGAGCAGCTCTTCCCTTAGTGGGCAGCTACTTCCTGGTCAGCCAAGTGATCCGGGCCCACCTGTCTGCCAACAGATCTCAGGAAGTGGAATCCAGGTAGGCATGAAATTGCTTCCTCCTCACCTCCCAGATTTCTGCCCACCTTTGTCTTTCCACGGCTGAAATTCCAGCTGCACTGGAACAAGTTTTGCTTGGCTGTGTGTTTGGATGTGGATTATGTCAGGAAACAATGTATTGTGAGGACTCAGCAGTGGCACAAAATGGCTTTTTGGCAAGGACATCCAACAACATGATAATTTATTGAAAGCAGATACAACCCTGAAAGTGACCCACTTAAAAATATTAAAAACACATGGTGTTTTTTCCCCTGTTCATAAAGCAAGCAGGACTGATGAATATGTAAATGTTAGGTTACAATTAGCATGATTAGCTCCTGCTGTACTACTAGCTTATGTGTTTAGATGCTGAAACTAATGAGGTCATGTTAATAGGCTCATCAGCGCTTAGGACAACTGATGACAGTGTCTGAAATACTGGGAACCTTTTTCTCACAAGGAAGGAGAAAATGTGAAGTTTTCCCTTTATTCAGCTAGGAAACAGATAACTCTGGATTGTCACCTTAATGAAAGAGTGTATATTTCAAGATCTGGAAAGCCCTCCAGAAATGGCAGAGAGTATCAGGAGAGATGGGGACCAATGTGGGAACACATAGTTCCTTTGTGGTCATCTCTCTTCCCTTTCTTGTTATCAAACTTCACCCAGAAGCTAAACTGGAACCAGTTCAACAGATGCACAAGAACTGAGGAACTTCTGATAAGATAGTTTAATTACTGAAAAACTAAGAAACTCATAAAAGTTCGGGTTTACCTGAGTTCCAGATATGGCTGTGTGAGTCTTATTCACAGTGAAATTAATGCAAAAGGCTGGAGAGGGAAGGATTCCACCCGTCTTGTGTTCTGGTAACTGGTCTGTTTTCCATTGATTACCTCAGCTTGCCATCCTCCCAACTTTCTCCCATCTGCCTTCTCTCTCTGGCTAAGGATCAAGCAGCACTCCAAGAGAATAGCCATGTCACCCAATGCCCACTTGTAGCCTGCTGACTTTATCCTATGTCCATTTTTAGGAAAGCATCCCTTCACTAAATCACGGTTTTTATTCCAGTGGTTAAACCATGTTAACATGGGCAGTCTTGGTTTATGACTATTTTGTATTCAGTATACATTCTTTGGCATAAAAAATAGTTTGTGCTGGAACTATATATAAAGTATATAAATTCTAATTATATAAATTAATAAATATATTTTGTGGGACTGCTTCTTCCTGTTGCATATCAGTGATATACTAGAGTTGTAATGCATTTATTTGTTAGCCAAGTTGTTTTATATAATTTAGACAGCCCTATAAACAAAGCAAACAAACTCTAACACAACCAGAACAGATCTCAAACGCAGAATGCAGTGTGACCATTGAAAGTGGATGTTATGCCCCTATAGATTCTTGTTACTCTTACTGCCTCTGATTCAAAATGTTTTATTTTTAATTCTCTTTCAGTTTCTTTATCCAACTTTCCATTCCTCTTGTTTCTGATGACTTCCCTTTTGTATTTTCATAATATATTACATTGCAATATTTATTTTGCTTAAAGGCAATAGCTGTTCAACTGCATCACGAATTGTCTACAAATCATTCCCTTATTAGCTAAATGTTTATACATAGAATGTCCCACAATAGGCTAATCTGAATCTTGTCTGCTGTCCAATATTATGATGCTTTCATAGGAACTGAAAGCTTGATGACTTTGCAACAAACTATCTTCCCTGGAAAGATGTGTAGATTTACACACAATCAAAAATCCAAGTACGACAGACTTTAATGCTGCTTGTAATCCTTGTGATCCAACTCTACAAATGTTTCTAATTTTGGCAGTTAATCCAGGTGCATACATACACACACACACACACACACACACACACACACACTCTTTAGTATATAGTTCAGTGTGTATATATACAGTATGTATGTATGTTTAATATATATATGCATATATATATGCAATATATCAAATTATATTATATTATTCACGTCATTATTAAACAAAATTTAGCAATAAATGAGCATTTTCACACAAACTCTGGGCAGCTTAGAAATGTTAAGAAACACTTTGAAGTTTAGCTATGTTGGTTGTAAATAGAGGTAGAGGTTGTGGATCTGCTTCGCAAGAGGGAGAAACTAACATTGCAATATATTTATCAGCAGTCAAGGGGGGAAGAATATATGTGTGTGGGTTTGTTTGGTTTTTGCCCTTTTCAATGCACACCTTTTTAAAAATGATTTGTCTATTTTTGTTTGGGTTTATTGCTTGCTATTGTGTTTGTTTGTTTGTTTATATTGGAATTTGTATTTTAACTTTCTGAATAAAAATTTTAAAAATCCTTTTTAAAAAAAATGTTAAAAAGCAATGGGACAATATAACAAATTAAATCAGAAATAAAGACAGCCAAACCAGGGGAAGGGACTGCAAAATGACTCCAAACACGTGGATAAGCCTTGTAGCCTGGCCCAGTCTTTGCAAGGAGAGCCAGGTCCCAGGATTCTCTTGCAGGTAAATGTGGCCGGGGCTGAATGGCTCTTCCAGGGGCTGAGAAGTTCCCATGAGGTGATTGCCTGGTGCCTCTTTCCTGCTGTTCTGCCTGGTTCATATAAAACAAGGGAAACTGGGAGACGCTCATATCTGGATATGGGACCTTTGCAGGAGGCGGAGGAGAAGGAGGAGGAATTCCTTTCATTACTGTTCATGTGTATCAAACAGCAAATCAGATCAATCATTTGAAGGAGAAAGTGACAGTTGCTTCAAGGAACAGCAAAGAGAAGTCGGTGGGGAGGATGCAAAGGCGGGAAAATGTCAGGCTCCATTGGAGAGGTTAAACAACTAAGTTGTACTTTTTTGTGAGGGCAGATTTGCAAAAACTTACCATCACGGACATCAGTGCAGCAACAATAAACAGTGTTTGTTTTCCTCTGATCAGAACTCAAATCCACCAAAGAAAGATGAAGAAGCACATAAACTTCTGAAAGTTGAATAGGAAAAAGTTGCATTCATGTAAGAGTTTGTGCTTAAAGGAAGTCCATCTAGAATATTCTTACATTAGTAAGAATTACATCAGGGAAATTTGAATCTAAATATGTTTCTTGGGGATCTACATTGGAAGAAACCTGATGATCAATCTTTTGCATGTTAGAAAGATTGTATAAAGGTACTTTTTTTAAAAAAAAATAGACCATTAAAATCAGTTTAAAACTCCTGATCAATATTCTCCTAATACAGACAGTAAACCCAGATTTATACTGGTCAATCTCTCTCTGAGATGATATCTAGCAGAAAGGGTGTATCTCAGGATCCCTCACATCCAAAGGCCATGTGCTACAGAAACCTGAGCTAAATCCATCAGTGATCTACCATCAGTAAACTCCCAGAAGGCTCTTCGTTTGTCTCACCATGTGCCCAATGGGCTTTCCATATCCTGAAATGCCAAGAAAATCTATTTTTTGTTTACTTACACTGCAACACCCCATGTCTCTTCAGGGTGATGCCTTTATTTTTTTGTTCATTTGGGGCAAAAAAGAATCACCTTCATTGCCAACATGCAAAGCCTCAATTGGTTGCTTTAGGCCTTTGGTCTCCTTCTGCCCTTCTGGCTGGTCCCTCCCTTCCATCTTGTGCTGACTGGGCATAGCCAGGCAGTAAATAATTCTCCCTCCCAGCACATTGATTAAACACCCCAAGAACATTTAATACACTTTGCATAAATCATGTAAATGGAATGATATCTACTCAAGATTTTCTCATCAGTGTAGCCAAGATAAATTGAAATGCTCTGGAATGGAGGCATCAGTCTTACTGGTGGCGAAGAAGGTGCCTCACGGCAAGGCCCGCCTGTGGAAGAAACCACCCAATTTCCTCGCACTCATGCTAGTCAAGTCCCGGGTCTTAGGGAAACCTTTAAAAAGGATTGGTGCCCCTCCAGTGAACACTCCCTAATTATTTCACTGGACGCTGTGCTAATTTAGCCACATAATTTGATATATCATGATGGACAGCAACTATTTTTCTGTCCATGAGATTTGTCCAAGATGATCCATTTAAATTGTATCACTTTATTATTATTCTTTAAAAAAAGAAAATACAGTGTTCATTGTAAGTGTGGTTACAGGGCAGATATTGCCATCTAACTAGGATTTGTTGCCTCTGCCGGTGGAGCATCTAGGAGGAAACCCTTTGGCATTGTACATTTTATAGCAATGTGGTACTGAAAGATTGCATCCCCCATTTCAGCCACATGTCTCCTCCTCCGCTTATTGTTTGCTTGCTGATCATGTTTTTCATACAACATACAACAAAATATAGATTCACAGGGCTGGAAGAGACCTCAGAGGTCTTCTTGTCCGATCCCCTGGTCAAGCCAGGAGTCTTACACCATCCTGCTCAAAGGGTTGTCCAGTCTATTCTGGAGCATTTATAACTACAGGAAGCAAGCTATTTCACTGGTTAATGGTTTTCATTGTCAGAAAACTTCTCCTGCTCCTTCATCATCTTCCACCCTCACTTCTTCTGCCCTCTGATGCTTTGGAGAACAGGTGAATCCCCCTTTCCCTGTGACGACCTCTCAAGGACTAGAAGACATTTATCATGCCCCCGTCCTTCTCTTCAGTAGGCCAGACATACTAGCTCCTCAACTATTCATCATATGATTTAACCTTCAGACCCTTTGCTGTACCTCTGTGCAATCTTTCCAGGGTGTCAACATCTTTTTTTGTATCATGGCAAAACTAGATGCAGTACTAGATGCAGTATCTCAAAGGTGGTGCCACCCGTGCAGTATAAAGTGGTGCTATCACTTCTGGTGATCCTGAGGCCATCCCTCTATTGATGCAGCCTAAGACTGCATTGGGTGTGTTAGCGGTTGCAGCACACAGTTGGATCATCCTTAAGGGGAGTCCACTGGATGCTTAGATCCCCCTCTAAGGTTACTAGAGGGGGATCTAAGCATCCAGTGGTTACTATTGTTGAGCCAGGTACCTCCAACTCCACGGGTGTGAAATTCATGGTGTCATGTTACCGCCAAGTGAGATTTTGCAATGTTTTTCCCATTCGTGGAGCTGGGGTGGGCGTGGCCTGCTCGTGATATATCCAACCCGCAGGCCACCAGTTTGACACCCCTGTCCTATTCTATATCTGTGCATTTGGTTTTTCCTGCCTGAGTGCAGGATCTTACTTTTCTCCCCACTGAAGTGCATCTTGTTACATTGGTGTTCAACTCTGTCAAGATCTTTCTGGATCTTGAGCCAAACTTGAAAGTGTTAGTAGTTCCCCCAGCTTTGCGTCATTTGCAGATTTGATGAGCTCCTCTTCTACCCTCCCATCTAGATTGCTGATGAAGATTTTGAAGAGTACTGGATTCAAAACCTAACCTTGATGTTACCCCGCTGCATGCTTTCCTTCATGTACTGTAGTTCCACTGAAGACTATCCACTGAAAGCAGTTGGCCATCGAATTATGAATCCATCCAGTGGTAGTACTGTCTTATTGTTTTATTTTACCAAGAAATTGACAATGGTTCTACTTTGTATATTATGTTTACAGCATTTCACTGGTCCACTGATTTAATCCCTTTATCAAAGAAAGCAATTTTTTTTCTGGCATGATCTTTTTTTAACAAACTCATGCTGGCTTCTAGTGTATGTTGTGTATGATTCTGTGTGTGTTTTGGATTCTTTCCTTGATTGAATCCTATGAGGCAAGGGTCATCTATAGTCAGCAAGCCTTGTTACAGATTGGACTGAAATGTGAAAAGGCTATTACAGATGATTTTATCCATTCTCATAACATACCGAAGGAGGCAGCTAGGCCCCTGGGGGAGCCATGGATTGTTATCTCTGTAGGAAGGAGGAAGAGGTGGAGAAAGAGGAACAGGAAGAGGAAGAGAGGATGCCGTGCTGGGGTTTTCTTTAGGCTCAATAAGTTTCCACACAAGCCTTCAATTCCAAGTATATTTCTTACCAATGTAAGATCTCTGACTAACAAAATGGATGAATTAAGGTTATAGACTGCAAAGACTAAATTCATCAAGAACTGCTGTGTTTTGCTAATCACAGAAACTTGGCTTCATTCACTCGTTCCAGATGCAGCTGTTGAGCTGGAAGGCTACACAGCTCACCAGCAGGACATGAGTAGAGATTCTGGCAAGAGCAAAGGGGGAGGTTTAAGCCTTTATGTGAACAAAAGCTGGTGTATCAATACAAAGACTGTAGACAGCCGCTGCTCTGTGGACCTGGAGTATATGACTCTTAAATGTAGACCCATATATCTTCCATGGGAATTTAGCATGGTTTTGATTAATGCAGTCTATATCCCATGGTGCCAATACTACAATAGCTTTGGGATTTTTGTAAAACATTGTTAGTAATCAGCAGAATAAGTATCCTGATGCTGTGCATATCATAGTGGGGGACTTTAATCAAGCTGATTTAAAAGAAGTGCTACCTAAATTCTATCAGTGCTACTAGAGGAGCAAACATATTGGACAAAGTATATACCAACATCAAACATGGCTATAAGGTTATACAATTACCACATTTGGGACAATCAGACCATATGTCACTGCTTTTAGCATCAGTGTACATCCCTCTTAGGAGACAGTGAATATAATAAATACAGTGAAATCTTGGCCAGAAGATGCTTCCCAACAACTTCAGGATTGTTTTGTGAACACAAATTGGGACGTCTTTTACCACCCTGACCTAGAGGAGCACATTGCACCTATTTTGTGCTACATCAAACACTGCACAGATACTATCACTGTGGATAAACATATTAGGATCTATCCCCAATCAGAAACCCTGGATGACCAAGGAAGTCCAACACCTGTTGTGTGACAGGACCAAGGCCTTTAGGTCTGGTGATGGGGCAAGATACAGTGTTGCCAGAGCTAATCTGAAGAAAGGTATTCGGAATGCCAAGACTGATTATAAGAGGAAGATTGAGGATAATTTTTGTAGCAATAACATGAGGCAGATGTGGCAAAGGATTCAACAAATTACAAACCTTCAACCGACCAATGTCATCCCTGCTGAGGAGGATGCTTCATTGGCAGAGGAACTGAATCATTTCTTTGCTCGCTTTGAAATGGAGACATCAGAGACAGATAAAATACAACCACCAGACAATTGTAGCCCCCACCTCATTGTACAGGAAAAGGAGGTGAGGAGCATTCTGAGGGCTGTGGACCCTAGAAAGGCTGCCGGTCCTGATGGTATCTCTGGCTGAGTGCTTAAAGACTGTGCTGATCAGTTGGCTGGAGACTTTACCAGGATCTTCAATCGGTGTCTATCCCAGTTCACTATTCCATCTTGTTTGAAGGCTTTCACCATTGTTCCACTGCCAAAGAAGTTCCCTATCAATAACCTCAACAATTACAGACCAGTGGCACTCACTCCTATCATCATGAAGTGCTTTGAGAAATTGGTCTGCCGGCACCTCATTTCTGGTCTTCCGCATACATTTGATAAAAACCAGTTTGCATACAGAAAAAATATATCTACAGAGGATGCTATAGCCATCACTCTTCATACTGCTCTGACTTATCTAGAACTGTGGGGGGGGATATGTGAGGATGCTTTTTGTCGGTTTTAGTTCTGCATTTAACACAATTCTTCCACATAGACTAGTGTCTAAACTTCTGGACCTTGGACTTTCTAATTCAATCTGCCTTTGGATTATGGATTTCCTGTCTGGCCGCTCACAGAGGGTCAGATTAGGTAATCATACCACTTCAACCCTTATTCTTAACATTGGTACACCACAGGGTTGTGTGTTGAATCCCTTACTCTATACTCTTTATATGCATGACTGCATTCCCACTCACGCTAGTAATGCTATTGCTAAATTTGCAGATGATACAACAGAGGTGGGACTCATCTCTGGGGGGGATGAGTCTGGCTCCTGAGATGAGGTGGACCAGTTGCTTTCGTGGTGTGGAGACAATAACTTGGCCCTCAACACCAATAAGATTAAGAAACTTATAGTGGACTATAGAAGGAATAGATCAGACATCCAGCCCTTGCTTATCCATGGAGACCGAGTGGAGCAAGTGGCCAGTTTTAAGTTTCTGGGTGTTACCATAAAAGAGGACCTGTCCTGGAGTGCCCACATTGCAGCCCTGGTCAAAAGGGCCCAGCAGAGAACAACTGAATGAAAAACTGCTGGTGATCTTCTACCGCTGCACCATAGAGAATATCTTAACTTACTGCACCTCTGTATGGTTTGCCAATTACAGATAGGAAAGCACTCCAGAGGATTAACATCATTGCTCAAAGGATCATTGGTTGCCCTCTCCCCTCTCTGGAAAAGCTTTATAGCTCCAGCTGCCTTAAGAAAGTTTAAAACATTCTCAAAGATCCATCTCATCCTGGGAACACTTTTTTTGAACTATTACCATCTGGCAGACGGTACAGAATAATCAAAATAAGGACAAATTGGCTGAAAAACAGCTTCTATCCCAGGACAGCAGCTCTTTTGAATTCTACTGTATAGTGTGCAGTGTTGGTGTGATGTTGGGGGTTTTCGGTTCAATATGTGGAGTGTGAAGGATGTGTGTTTGCGTTTATTTTCATGGTCATGATGTGCACTGAAGATGGTGTTTGATTTCATTGTAGGAGGTGCAATGACAATAAAGTAAAATAAACTAATCACCTTGTTTGGTTCTAAGTGCTCACAAATCTTCTACTTGATGAACTTTTCCAGGATTTTCCCAGTTATTGACTTCAAGATGATTGGCCTATAATTTTCTGGATCCATTTTTCTTTTCCTTTTTTGGGGGGGTGGGGGGGTGGGGGGTAAATTGGAACCACAACAGTTCTTTTCCAATCCTCTAAGAGTTCCCCTGTTTTGCTGTCCCAGCCAGTCTATGGGAATTGGATTAGGAATTGGATTAGAAATTTAGGAATTATGAGCTGTCCCCTTAAGGGAATGCATCATGGTAAATGTAGTTAAAGGTATCCTGGGAAATGCAGTTCATGGCACGTGGCCACATCTGTAATCCTGATTGGTCACTAGTTTGACCCTCGATGGGTTGGGGGAGTTTTCCTCATTCTTTGTCTGAACTCTCTAACTCATGGCACCTTCTTTCTATCGCTACAAGACGGGTTAGGAGATAACCATCTTTTACTACAAGGCAGATATACAAAGGATTGGTCACACTACCAGGGAAAGACCTTTCATGGTTGCCCATAACACTGAGATCAACTCCTCATCCACACACAGTTGGGGAGGGAACTCATCAGATACAACCCATTTTAGATCTCCGAATACAAGGAGAATACAGTTTTGTCCTATGCACCACACTTGTCACTTGCTGAACAGCTGCACTGTGTTTGCAGCGAAATCACTGACCCAACGAAAAGAGTTGATAAGGGAGTACCAATACTGCTACAAGTGTTGCGAATCCAAACACCCATCCAAGTACTACACAGCCAAGGTGCAATGTGACCTTTGCAATAGTGACCAGCACCCGACCACGCTGCATCCAGACTGTGAGTAGACACTCAAAGCACCTGCACCCTGGCCAGACCTGCATTCTTTGACTTCTTTGAAGTGCAATAGGACAAACTTTCCTTCACTGTATCAACATGCCATGGACCAAGAAGCATGGCAGGGAGGAGAGCTACTGGAGTCTTCATAGAGTCATTGGATGGAAGTTCTCGGTTCCCACTACTGCCCATATTTGAATGCGATGAACAACCGCAGTCAGATCACAGCACCTGAGGTCAAAAGTACCATACCTCACCTACAGCACCTGGCTCATCACTTTCCCACTCTAGATCCAGAAGCTGATATCCTACTCTTGCTGGGAAATAATGCCGCATGCGCCTTTCTCTTCTCCGAGTCAGTCGGCGGCCCTGTAGACGGCCCAGTGGCCATCAAATCTCCACTAGGATGGGGGATTGTAGGAATTGTCAGTGTCGCTCAGATGCAGGCTCCAACCCAGGCAAATGCCTTAGCACGATCCATTCCAACCGCCTTCCGACGGCCTTTAGCACCATCGAAAACAAGAATGACGTTCCAGCCTAAAAGGCCGCCGCCGATCACTACACTTTCACTAGGACACCCTAAATGGCCGCCAGCAACCACCAGACATCCACTAAGATGCTCTACATGGGCATATGCCTCCGCAACATCCTTTCCAACAGCTTCCCAATGCCCTTTGATACCATGGCAGCAAGAGTACTGTTCCAACCCTAAAAGGCTGCCAGAAGCGACCAGCAGACTTTCACCTTTACAACCAAGAGTACCTGTCAATCTTAAAAGGCCACCAGACATGACAACCAAGAGTACCTGTACACCCTAAAAGGCCACCAAAGGTGACCAGCAGACTTGCACCAAGAGGACGAACTTGAAGATTGAACCTCAAGCTTTGCATGCTTTGCTTTGTTTGATGCTTTATTAATGTTTACTGTTTTTCTCTTAGTTATATAGCTTACTGTTTATCTTAGTTATATAGTTATATGCTATTTAGTTAGTATTACTGTTTACTGTTTATCTTAGTTTATAGTTAATTTTTTTTCTCTTCTCTTAATAGTGGAATTTACAATTCCCGGCGGGGAGTGTGCTGTCCCAGCCAGTCTATGGGAATTGGATAGTTACTTAGGAATTATGAGCTGTCCCCTTAAGGGAATGCATCATGGTAAATGTAGTTAAAGATATCCTGGGAAATTTGGTTCGTGTCATGTGGCCAAATCTGTAATCCTGATTGGTCACTAGTTTGACCCTCGATGGGTTGGGGGAGTTTTCCTCATTCTTTGTCTGAACTCTCTAACTCATGGCACCTTCTTTCTATCGCTATAAGACGGGTTAGGAGATAACCATCTTTTACTACAAGGCAGATATACAAAGGATTAGTCATTAAAGAACTTCATCACAAACGTGAGTTATGAGGATGAATGAACCAATGTAATTTGTTATGGATGTCTTGTTGAGTTATCTATCTGCATCTGTACAGCTTCAAATCCACCTCTGTGCAGAAGGCAGAAGGTCTTATGTGCTACATAAGACTTGTAATATTATATTCAGTGCCTCCAAAAGTACATTTGCCAGTTCCTTCAAGAATGGTTTACAACCTTACATTCTTGGGATGTAAACCATCTGGCCAAGGTGATTTGTGTTCATCCAGGGTGGATAGGTATTCTCTTACTAATGCCTTGCCTGTTTTGACTTGTATACCTATTCTATTTGCCTTGGTGCGACTTTTGATAGGTTGGGCTATTTTTTTCTTTTGCATAAAAACAGTTGCAAAGAAGGAATTAAGCAGCTCCTCTTTCTCTCTGGAGTCGGTCACTTCCTTAACATCTTCTCCCATTAGTAAACCTTATCATTTCCTTGACTTTCTTCTTCTTCCTTACTTTTGAAAAAATAATTATTATTTTTGGCATTGATTGTTAGTCATAGATTATTCTGGGCCTTAGCTTTCTTGACTTTCTATGCATGAAGAAAAATAATCCAAAACTAGGTGTAACAGGGCCTCATTCCATTAGATAAAAGAGGACAGAGATTGGTTGAACCAAAAGGGATAGTACAGCAGAAGCTTCATGGAGCTTCCAGAGAAAATGAGAACCTACAAGAAAGAGAATAAATGAGGGAACTATACTATCAAGCAGCTGCCCTTACCTGGCTAAAAGAATGGATAACTCTGTGACATAAGATGATTACTTGTACTGGAGGGACATGACTTACAACTGGGGTGGCATGCCTTTCTATGGTATGAGAAATAGAAAGCACATAAATACTTTCAGGGACACTACATTAGGAATGCCCTACTCTCAGTATGGGAAAAAATCAAGGAAAAACACTACTTGAAAATACCAGTCTGGCTCTCCACACCCAAATGAGATGGACACAGGAAAAATTATAAGATATAAAGATATATCTTAGAAAATGAGAAGGGGGAATTGAAAAACAAACAGGAATTGAATAACCAAGGGATAAATTTAACATATGGACTCATGCACATATACAATCTAGATACCATAAAGATACCAAAACATATGGTTTCTATAAAGAACCATCAGAATTGGATCAAATTCTAACAGGACCAGAGGATAAACTGATTAAAAAATTCTATAACTACTTATTGACTATTAGAATGGAAGAGGAGCAGGTAAAAGAAACAATGATAACATGGGCTAAAAATTTGGGTATTCCATAGAATTGGACAAATGGCAAAAACTGTGGGACAGAAACTATAATTTGACATTGTCTACTGCATATAAAGAAAATTTATACAAAATGTTTTATAATGGCACTTCTCACCAGCAAGAATAGCCAGAATGTTTAAGGATATATCTGCCATGTGCTGGAAGTGCAACCAAAGCCTGGGCACATATTATCACGTGTGGTGGACATGTTCAAAAGCAAAAAAATACTGGACTAAAATACACACCTGACTGGAAAAATTGATAAGGAAACATAGATTTAAAACAGGAAATATTCCTGTTGGGCATCATACTGGATAAATATAGTAAAAGCCATGCATATTTAATAGTACATGTGTTAACAGCAGCCAGAATAGTGTTTGCACAACATTGTAAGGGCAGGGAGATCCCCACAAAAGAAAAGCTAATAACAAAAATTGCAGAATGTGCAGAAATGAATAAACTAACATTTGAAATTAAAGAAAAGGAAGACACTGAATATTTTGAGGTATGGGATCTGTCCTATCATTGGTTAAATAAGAGAAACAGAAATTTTAAGATTACAAGAGAAAGATTAATCTCATGATCACAGCTGTTTACTGTAACTTATTAATTGTGATTGATTTTGATTAATTTTACTAATTAATATATCAGTGTTGTGAGAGAAAAGCACTATTATCATGAAATTATCATTAGAGAAGACTATTACTATGATTATGACAAATATTACTCCAAGAAATGTAACCAGGCAACACACACTGTATATATGGATTTTGAACATGTTGCTCTTTCTTTTTATTTATATATTATGTACATAAATAAGGCCTCAAGCTTGAGAAGTATGATCAGAGAAGGTTTCCATGAGTTTAAACCTCCTGTCAAACTGTATTTTTAGGTACAAAGGATGCTACAGCAGATTATAAAATTATCTGTGTTCCTCACCTGAAAAACAAAGCAGAGAGTTTGTTAAGAACAAGTCCTGGAGATTAATCTCAGTTTTTGATCAGTTACTTCCTTAGTAAATTGTGAAAAATGCTGTAAACCTAATACACATATCCTGATTTAAATGCTAAGATTTCTCAGAATAGTCACAATACTTCTCAGCCAGATTGTGAAATGCAGGCTGGATGACACAATCTGCGGTGGAGACAGAGCCGGATTGAAAACAGCACTGAAAGGGGAGCTTGAACTGGAGGACCTCCAGGAGTCTCTTGAAGAGTCTCTGTTGTTCTGTTGGGTTGCTCTTTCTGTGCTCTTTCGCATGCATCCATCCCAAGGAAAGCCTGGCATGGTATATGATCTCCTGCCAAAGGCAGGCGGTTGGACTACAAGACCTCCAAGGTCCCTTCCAACCCCATCTTCTATGTTACCCCAATGAGCGTCCCCACCTCACACAAACGGACCCTGAGAAGAGGACAGGGACTATGGAGATGAAGCACAAAAGACTTGTAACCAACCGACACACTGTATGTAACTAGAAGATGGTTTTATGTTTTGTTTGTGCATGTTTGTTTAAAAAATAAAAATTATTTATTAAAAAAAGAAGAAGAGGACAGGCCCCCAGGACAGCCTCCAAGGTGACAGCCTCCGTGCCAGGGAATTTCTACCCCTGGGATACAGGAAGAGACTCACCCATGCCCGCCTCTGCCTTTGCTTGTCAGAAAACAAGGAAAGTCATGATATGCCAGCCCAGGACAGCTTGTATTGAGAGCTGTGGTGGAGCTGTGGAATGCAGCACTGCAGGTGACTTCTGCTGGCTGCAGTTCAGCAGTTCGATTCTCACCAGCTCACTGTTGACTCAGGCTCCTGTCCTTCCAAGGACCCAGATTGTTGTGGGCAAGAGGAGGACTCTGTAAACCGCTTAGAGGGGGCTGTAAAGCCCTGTGAAGCAGTATACAAGTCTAAGTGCTATTGTGATTGCTGGTTCTGAGGACAGTTGATAGACCCAGGTTGCCTTGGCAGTTTGGTTTCTGTGAATTTTGGTTATGTTGGTGATTTTTTGGTGTTCTGGAACTTTTGAAATAGATGTAGGAGATGACCAGGTTGAGCCCGAGGGAGGAAGCACACGTCATCAATCTCAAGGCCCTTTGCCCTCACAAGAGGTCTAAGTCCAACCCTCCTTGAATTCCATTCACTCTTCCCTACCACCAGTTCGCTTTGACTGTTAATAGTTCAGATTCTTGTAGAAAGCATTAATGTACAAAAAAAAACCATATTCTTTTCAACTGCCTGGACTCCTGATTTTCTGCACTTGACAATAGGCAATATAGAAATGTTTGCACAACTAGCCAGCCATTGGGAGGGCCTTCAGATAGTCACTTATGCCCTGCTCATCTCACACCTAGATTACATGGGGCTGCTTTGAAGACCACTTGGAAGCCACAAAATTCAATGGCCCTAGCAGTCTAACAGGCCCCTCCCGGTATTCCTGCATCCCCACTGCTAAGCAAGCTGCATTGGGCGCCAGTTAGATTTGAGTGCAATTCAAGATGCTTTATTACCTATGAAGCCCTGTCTGGCAGAAGGCTTGGAGAGGCTGCTTGTCTCCAATTGTTTTTGCCTGCCTGATACCTTCTGGCAGAGAGGGTGTCCTTCGGGTCCCCTGGTAGCTGCAAGACGCCATCATCTTGTGGGATCTGGGAAGCCTGGCTTCTCTGTTGCATCCCCTCCCCTCTCCTGAAGATCTCAAAAGTTTGGAAAATCTGATTTTAATCCCTTTCATCCTGGGGATGGGTGTTTGTTCAATGGCCCATTTTGTTTTGTCAGTTGTGTTGCCTATTGGATTATTTTAGGCTGGGCTGTTTGATTTAATGGTTTATTTTAGACACTTTTATGTTTTCTCTAGTTTTGTATGCTGCCCAGGATCCACCGGAGTTGGGCAACCAATGAGTTTAAATAATTAAATAAATAACAGGAGGAAATAACTTACTTGGATTAGAAGGAATGCTCAGCAGATTTTTTTAGGTGACACAAAATTGGGTGGGGTTGCAAATGGCCCAGAAGGCAAAAATAAAAGTCAAAACAGTGATATGTTTGATAAGTTGCAATTAGTAATCATCCGGTTAACCTTATTGGTTATATGTTAGAGTTAGACAAGCAATTTGAAAATAACATGATGAAATTTAAGAGAGATGTATCCAAAGTTAGCTACTGAGGGGGTATTAAATGGCCAGATATAAATATCCAAATGCAGGGTGCCTGTCTGGCAGCAGACCGAGCGTTGGGAGGGGACCCTGAATTGCAGCTCTTAGCCACTGGTGTTTGCAATCCATGTCGCCCCCTTAGCCCTGCTGTAGGCGTGGGAGTGACTCTTATCCCAGGATGTTTGCCTGGCCAGTCCTGGAAGGCTGGCCCCTCTGTCCTGTTCCTAGCCACAGTTTGCCTTGTTCAGCTCCTGTCCTCGGCCAAAGTTAGCTGTGTGCTGCCCTCTGCTGAGGTCTTTGAAGCAACAGCTGCTTTTCTTCATTTATTTCTCTCTCTAATTAAGATAGGCTCCCATCTCACCAAAAGCAACTCTGAGCAGCTTATAACAAGTGGTTTCTAAGGCGAATCTGAATCAGGAGTGTGATGTGGCTGCAAAATATGGCAAACACAGTATCAGATTTCATCAACAGAAATAGAGTTTCCAAATCACAGGAAGGAATTGGTTCACTTAATTCGCCTCTCTTCAAGTCCAGGCTCCAGTTGTGGGTACGGGATTTTGTGAATACCAAAACAGGTCCAGAGAAGTCATTGGGAATGATCACGCATGAGCACTAAGTTTTGTACAGAGAAATATAAGCAATTGGAATGTTTACCCTTCAGAAGGAAAGACTGTGTTGTATGTCTTTGTATATGGGCATGTTTGTGTCTGTTTGTGTGTTTGTATGTATGCGCATATGGATATAACACTCTTTAAATCTCTGAAAAAAAGGTAACTACTAAGAGCAAGATCATAACATGGTGGAAGACAGAAAGGTACTGCCGGTTTATTGGTTTTCACTTTTCTATATCCTGTATGCTGCCAGAATTGCTTATCTCTAGCTGAAACACAAACCCCTGTCATAAAACAGTAAAACCATAAAATCACATTAATACTAATTACAAGCAATAAAAAAATTAAGAAAGCAAATTGCGAAACAAATGGCAAAAATTGCAGATTGGATGTCCAAACTCTAGGGTCTCCTGCTTCAGAACTAGAAGACCACCCCACCCCGAGGACCCTTCCAACTCTGTCATTCTAGGTCCTGCATTCTGTTCAGAAGCACCAGGTTCTGATGGTTCTCTGGAAAATAACCAAAGAAGGGAACTTCTAGACCAGCACAGGGACTTTAACCAGCCCAGTAAGGGTACAAAGAGGGGTACGGCAGGGTTGTACCCTCTCCCCTTCCTTTCTAACTTCTGTATTAACCCCCGATCGACCTCTTCCAGAACCCTGATCTACATCCTCCTAATGTAGCACAACGTAAAATTCGGATTCTCCTCTATGCTGAAAAGGCTGTGTTATTTCACAAACTCCCCGTAGGACTGAAGAGAGCAATTACGGCAACACTTGACTATTGTAGACAGAATAAGTTGGTTCTTAACTTTGATAAATCAAGAGTTTTAGGTTTTGCTAAAAGACCTAGCCAATACTTCGGGAAGATAGAAGGACATAGTTTAGAACAGGTTAGGACATTCAAATACCCTGGGGTGGTTTTCTACTCACAAGGGACATGGAAGGCACACCTGGATCACACATTGCAAGCAGCCTATAGATCCTCAAATGCAATTAAACATTTTTTTTACAACAGCGGGGAGCAATTAGTACCTACAGCCTTAAAACATTTCAAGGCCAAAACATTGGTGCAAATTCTATAGGGGACACAAACAGGAATCCTTGCAAAAAAAGACTTGCTAGAACCTATACAAACCAAATTCCTGCGAGCCATCTTAGTTGCACCCAAAGGAACTCTAAATGCCCAGGTAAGAATCAAGACAGGCATGCCTCAAATTCAGGTAAGAGCCTGGAAGGTGATGATCATTCATTTGCTAAAAATGCATTTCTTTCCAGAGGGACTGACCCCGCTAGTGCAATAGACCATAAGCTGGGCTCCTATGGACTCTCATCGGTCTTCTTAATGTCCCCAGGCTTTGACCAAGCAAAGTAAGTAGTAATCAATAGAATGAAGGACATGCAAGAAGAACTAAATAAGACAATCCACAGTAGGGACAGAATCAAACAGGGAAGGTGGGAATCGGGAAGATGTCTAAATGATCTGACCTTCCCAAAACAAAGAATAGCTTTCTTCAGAGCCAGATTTAATATTCTCCCATCAGCACTCCTTCAGGTCAGGTATCAGAAAACACCAACAGCAGAATGGGTATGTATATGTGGCAAAGGAGAAGTGGAAGATATCTCACATGTTTTATTGTACTGCGAGTTATACAGAGTTTATATAGGTCATTGTATATTCTCCCCTTACTAGAGAGATTGCAAGGGAGGGCAGACAATTTGTATGTAGGCTTTCTCCTCCAGGACTCAAACCCGGCTATTACGTGTGCAGTGACAAAATTCTGTGTTGCTGCAATGTCTGCAAGAAAAGAAATGGATACAGAATTATAGCTGTCAACTTGTCCACATTTTTTTGGACATATCTCTAACGATTTTTGGAAAATATTTACTCACATATTTATCAGCTCTCCATTCACATAAACTAGGGAGTGACCCTAACTGTTTGAGAACTCGTATTATTATCCACTATTAATGTACTATAATGTGTCAGTACCATTTTTTTTAATATTTTGTAAATAGTGATGTGTACTCCTGGTCTATGACCATAATAAAGTTATATTCTTCTATTCTTCTTCCTCTAGAACAGCGCTCTCCAGACTTGACAACTTTAAGACTTGTGGACTTCTATTCCCAGAATCCCTCAGCTAGTTCTAGAACATTTGGGCAGTAAATGGTTCTCCACTGCTTCAGGGTCCTTTCCCTTCCCATGTTCCACTCAAGGGAAACCCTTCGCAAGCAGAACCATAGGGCTATGAGGGCCAGCTTGAAGGAGAAGATCATCAGATGGCCTGCATTTGTTCCCTGCAGAGTTTCCTAGATTAAAATAGCACCGTGAATTATATGGAGAGACCTAATAAAGTGAGTGCAGCAACCATAGTATAGGTGTCAGGTCCACTATCAACAGCTTGGCACCTTGCTGTTGTCATGCTATTAGAGCTGCAGGAGGGAGGGAGGAAGGAGGGGGATTTCTTGGATGCTATTGCTATAACTTCAAATGTGGAAAATAGGAAGGAGGGAATGACAAGAGAAGAAGACCAAACCACCGAAGCAACTTGTACGAGGATCTTCAAGTCCGTTTGCCCTGAGAGTGGAATGTTATCAGTTTGACACCAGAATTTCTCAAAACATCTTACCAGCGTTGCACTGGCTGGCCAGGGGAGAGGGGAGGGGACTGGTCATGGTGGGAGGGAGCGGAAAGGGAAAAGGATAGCTTTGTATTTTGTGCAGGAACACCAGATTCTGCCTGACTTTATTGCATCCAGTTTCTTTCAGTAAAAGTTTCTTTGCTTCAACTCAATGGAGTCATGAGTCTTGCTTTCCTGAGAGAGAAAAATGGGGCAGGTCTGACATTAGGTGGAATCTGCAATTGTGGTCAACCCAAAGAGGATATCGCCTCTACTGTGGGGACTGTGAACACAATGTTGGCTCCAGGCAGCAACCGGAAGGAAGCCAACAGCTACAGGAAAGGCCTCGTCTTGGGTGCTATTGCTATAACTTCAAACATGGGAAATAGGGATGGAGGAGTGACAATGGAAGAAGACCAAACCGGCTTGTACCAGGATCCTCAAGGCCATTTACCCTGTGAATGGAATGTTACCAGTTTGACACCTCCGTTTCTCAAAACATCATACCGGCATCTGGTTGGCTGGCCAGGGGTCTGGTCATGGGGGGAGGGATTGGGGATTGGAAAGAATAGCTTTGTATTTTGCATAGGAATGCCAGTTTCCGCCTGACTTTGCTGCAACCAGTTTCTTTCAGCAAAAGCTCCTTCACTTCAACTGAATGGAGTCACGAGTCTTGCTTTCCTGAGCGAGTAGACAGGGGCAGGTCTGACAATAGGTATTACACTGCTGAACTGGTGAATTGTAATCAGCATGTGGGCTGCTGTTTTGTGCACCAACTGCAGTTCTGAGTCGTCCTCAATGGCTGCCCCAGGAAAAACACCTTGTAATAATCCAATCCAATTATGCTGTGGGTGAATGTTGCCAGAGCCTCCCATTATAAAGAAGGGTTGCAACTGGAGCAGTAGTCACAGCTGGGCAAGGACTCTGGTTACAGCTTCCCTTCTCTTGCTGATTAAGGTGGATCCTAAACTGTGTGGCTGCTCTTTTAGGAACCACATTTAGAGCCATCCCACTGTCACACTGTTGCTGAACAGCCATGCAGATTCCAATAGTCGCTCAACAAGGAATTCCAAAGTCTCATCAGTTTGATTCTCAGTGATGTCTAGCTGGGTGTCATCAACATCTTGATGAAACCTTACCTGGAAGCAACTGATGACCTCCCACAGCATTTAAGATATGGGAAAGTATGTAGATTCCAGATGAATGGCAGAAAAGGGCATCCTAATCACCACACCAGTAAAACCAATGACCCAGAGTGGTCATAGAATCTCCTTCCCTACATGTGTTTCAGTACAGCATGGAACGACTATTTGTCCCGGATGCTTGAGTTTGGATTCCTCCGTAAACAAGGAGTTGCACTTGGTGGTGGTGATGATAATGGGATGGAACTTATAAAAATGACCTTGGAGATAGTCAAGTCCAAAAGTCTGTGTAATGCAGGAATTCTGTTACAGAGAGCCACCCTGTCTCTCTTTAAGCATCTCTACCAAAGGAGAGAAATTCTTCTCAATTGTCAACAAAACCTACTTCCTTGGAATTTAAATCCACTGTTTCTTATATTATGGAACAACTAGATTATTCTGCATGGCAGCTTTTGATATACTGAAGACAGTTGTTCATTCCCCTGCAGCCTGGTAGCAAAGTCCAGTTCTGATACTGCCACCTCCTCTGCTGTAACATCTATTGAATGCATAGTCTCGGGATCCCATATCCAGCATATTCCCATGACAGCTAATCTGGTCACTCTATCAACAAAAAATGGTTTTGTGTGACTTGTTTGTGATAAATCCATTCTGACTCCTGCCTAGCAGGGCTGTCCTTTCTAAATGCTTACAAAGGGAGGGTTTGATTAATTAATTATCTATGCCACTTTTTTATTGGTATCAGCATCAAGCTGACTAGCCAACCTATTTCAAGTTCATCAGCACATCTCAACTAGTCAGTCTGGCTATATCTTGCAACATCTCTCCTTTTCAGAAACTATCTTGCCTCAGAGGAAATACCATGGCTCAAAAGTGGTTCTTTTCTTGTTCCTTATCATTTGAAGCCTGCAAATTCCACTGTGGCCTCCTTTACCAAGGAACCTTTGAAGATGATGTGCCTAAGGAGATGCCTGGAGGGATTGTGGCAAAAGGCAAGGAGTTGATATGGCTGAAGAGATGGGATCCCAAGTTCAGGCTTACATCATGGAGGTAAAGTAGTGAAGTGCCCTATTTCTCCACACATGGTCTCTGCGGAGTACCAGCCACAAGTGTTATGTAGGGTGATATCTCCTCTGAGATCCAGACATTTCCTTGCAGCCATTGTGAGCACTTAGCACTTTGTGAACAAAACTACTCACTGACCTGGGTGCTAAGAAGATGGTACAGGTAACAGCTTACAAGCTCAGGGATGCCCCAGAAAGTCATCAGAGGTAGTCTTATCTAAATGTAAACCAGACCTTAACCCTCTTGGGTGACACATGCAACAGTGAAGTCATGATAGTATGGGTACTTCTGAATATATCTTTGGAGAATAGGTGATTTCACATGCTGTGAATGAGCAGAATACATCCCATTCTCCAAAGGCCATCTCCTCATTTATCTCCTGTCTTAAATAAATGTTAATCTCCAAGCAATCCATCCTTGATAATGAGGCTGAGGAAGGGATTGAGCTCCTACTACAGAGAATCTTGGATAAAACAAATTTGTAGGGATCCATTTCAGGCTGGGAATGAAACTGAGTCCAACTGGCCTGTGGTAGGACTTGGATGGAAATGTGATAGGATCTCTTATCATCATGTTAGATTTCTCAGCAGTGCTGTAAGCCATCAACTGTACATTCTTTTATACTGTTGGCAAGAACTATGAATTGGAAGCACCATTCTGGTGTGGTTCTCTTCTTTCCCGAATAGGCAATTCCAATTGCTGTTATTGGGGAAGATGAGGCTATGCTATTAGACAGACCAGGAATCTCCAAACTTGGCAACTTTAAGATTTGTGGACTTCAACTTCCAGAATTCCTCAGTCAGCCATGGAGTTGAAGTCCACAAGTCTTAAAATTGTCAAGCTTGGAGACCCCTGAGGTAGATTATTTCATATCTAAACATGGGAGGACATTTATTGATGAATGCTGCAATATCAATAGTTGTCTGATGATAATCGCTACCCAAGTCAAGCAGGTATTCATTGGAATTCCTGATTGCGTTATCTGGAAACCTTGAGGACTAGATGGGGCAGAAGAGATTCAGGCTGAATGCCAGCAAGACGGAGTTATTCCTAAGGCTCCTATGGAGAATCCATCTATTGCTGGAAATGGAATTCCACTCCCCCTGAAAGAACTGGTGCACAATTTGGGGTGTTCATGGACCTGCAGGGAAAACTGGTTAGGGAACCTTTGGGCAGCTCTAACTGGTCTGCAAGCTGTGCCCCTTTCCCAGGATGTGCTGAATCTGTGTCCTTGTCATCTCATAATTAGACTACTGTAATTTGCTGTAAGTTGGACTGCCCTTGACAATGACCCAGAATGTAGCTCTAGCTGGTTCCAGGGCAGAGACTACTTTCTGGAGCTACACTGGTTTTCAGTCGGCTTCTGGGCCCGATTTAAGGTACTAGTCTTATTACTTCTGAAACTGTACTTCGGGTAGAAACTACTACCTTACACATTCTAGGTAGGAGAAGATATTCCTGTGAGTGCTGAGAACTCTTGAACAGCTGGCCCTCAGCCGCCTTTTAGGCAGCAGGGAGGAGCTCTTCTCTAGGGGAAGGGAGACTGTAAATGAGACCACAAAGAGTGCTGGTGTTAAGGGTCTAAGGGACAAAGCTGTTTTATGAGTTATACAAGAACATACAAAGAAGATTGTAAAAATAGGCAGTATACAAATAAACAATATTCTCCATTCCCTGTGTTTTTTGTACCTAATGTATTCTTTTTGTTTCTTCAATTAAAAAACAAAATAGCAAGCTAGCAGATGTGTAGCAGGCCCAGAATATATCAGAAATATAACAAAACCCAAAACGTAACTAAAAATCCTTTAATGCCTTCAACTTGGCTTCACTGTTTAATTGTTCACAGTGGATGAGCAAACTATTTTCAAAATAACATTTCAAAGGAAAAAACACAGTTCAAATTCAAAGAGCCGATAATGAAGCAAAAACCAAAAACAAACCGCATTGAATAAAGTTCCATGACAGACCAGGATAGATAATTGCCAACTTCAGAAAGATAACCAGGGACAGTCTGTTGGAAGAACGCCAACCAAGATAAACCTTCTTTAGGAATAAAACATTAATTTGTCTCCAGCATCTGTTAGCACGCAGGTCCAAACTCTTATGCAAACCTCCCACCTGCAACCCATGAAGAGGATCATGGCCCTCTCCTCCCGAGTAGACCACATTTTATCCTGATCCTCTCCTCCCTGCATTCCCTAGGATGGATAGGAGATGGGCCTGGCTCCTCCTCTGACTGCCCAGCCAGCCTCTGCCCTTCCCCAGCCTCCTCCACCACCTCTTCCACTCCCTGTTGGCTGTTCCTCCTCTTCCTCAGAGTCAGTCTCCACCAGGGGCATGAGAAGATGTCAGTTTAATATCTTTTGGGTTCAAAGGTGGATTAAAATTATCTCGATCAGTAAAGCTGGCTAAACATGTGGGGGGGAATGAATATAGCATTAGACTTCTACCCTTGCTTTCGGCAGAGACACGAACATAGCGTAGCCCTTTCAAAAATGAGGTTTCTTTGGACTCCATTTCACACCAATAGGTTGGGGTACAAGCGCTTATAAAGGTAAAAAAGAGACTGGACAGTCACTGGTCTGAAATGGCATAGGATCCCCTGCTTGAACAGAGGGCTGGACTAGAAGACTTCCAAGGTCCCTTCCAGCTCTATTCTGATTTCCTCTGTCCAGTTGATTCTGACTCTAGGGAGCAGTGCTGATCTCTGTTTCTCAGCTGAGGGAGCCAGCATTGTCCAAAGACATTTCCTTGGTCATGTGGCTATCAGGACTATGTGCCAAGGCGCATAGAGCACTTTCTTCCCACCAAAGTGGTACCTATTTATCTATTCACATTTACATTTTTTCAGACTGCTAGGTGGGCAGGCAAGTAATGGGAGCTCACCCTTTTGCACAGCACTCGGGTCTCAAACCTAGGCTGTCGTTTTCCAGCTGGTAAACTCAGCGTCTTTAACTGCTGAGCCTCTGTACCGCCTTCTGAGAATTATAAGGAATGCTTTTGTTTTTAAAAAAGGCAGTTGGCCAGACTGCATCATGAAAACCAGGATTCTTCCTCATCTCAGCAAAGAAGGGTTGTCCTTTGCTGATCATCTGTCATTGTTTCATTCAGTAAGTTGCTTGATTGCCTCAGCAATCTGATGTAGTCAGGAATAGTATATACAGGGATTACAAAACACAGGATGGCTGCCAGGTGGCAGCAGAGATCTCAAAAGCGATGGATGAGAAGCTGCCTTCAGAAGTTGTGGGAGCTTCGAAGAAAGAGTGGACTGCCCTCTCCCAGAAAGAGGGCGGGGTCTCCTGCTTGGGCAGGGGGAGCGGGTTGGAATAGATGAACAGGGATGTCAAACTGGATTTCTTGGAGGGCCGGATCAACGTTGTAGTTGTCCTCCACAGGCCGGGCAAATGGAACAGACGCCCTCCTGCAGCCCCCTGCCAGCCCTCTCACACTCCGTTTTCGCCAGCAGAGTAGAGGCACCGCGAACCAGTCCTTTGCCATTTCCAGGCCGACCCTGCAGGCCAGATCTAAGCACCCTGCGGGCACAATCCAGCCTGCAGGCTTTGAGTCCCTTCCAGCTCTGTTAATCTATTAAAAGCCTCTGCCCTGTTGCTACCAACTAGGAGTAACCTGGAAGCTTGCAGTTTAGACAGGGTGGCCTCCTGCAAACCAGCCCTTGAGTTCAAAAATGACCCCCAGAAATGTTCCTTCCCAGCTTTAGAGAAGCTGCAAAATTGAGATTTTTAGCAGTTTAGAAAGATCCTCCTAGTCATATTGCATCAATTCCACATATAGTTATAAATTATTTTGGTTCCCTGTTGAAACAATATCCCCCTTTAGATAACGCTGCACCAATTGCTTTCTGTGTCTTCTGCATAAGGGAATTCTTGTATTGACTTCTCCCTGACTCAGGACATCCTGAGAGAACCTCACTGGCCCTGAGTGACGGGCTCAGAAATATGGCGCTTGCACAAAACCCTGAACCAGGAACTAGTCAACTGCTTTACCTCACTCAAGCAAATGCAACTGCTGTCACCAGTTAATGGTTCAGGGACTCATGGGAGCCCAACATTTGGATCTGACCACACGTAACCATAGGTACACCCATTAAAACTTGTGTATTAACTCGAAGTGTCACCCACTCACATTCCACTGTAAGTCTCTGTACTCAGAGAATGAGGCCATACAGAAGAAGACTCAGCAGCAATTAAGTAAAATTGGGAAATGGCAATTACTTGTTGGCAGCTGCAAGGTATAAATCAGGGCACATGCCCTGAAGAAGTGCACTGCACTGAAGCCCCCTTCGAAGCCTTCCCCAAACCTGTTGACAATTTCTTTGCACAAATGACTGTCCAATCTTTTCTTGAAAACCTTCAATGATAGAGCATGCACAATTCTTGGGGGGCAAACTGCTCCATTTATTATTTTCAGTTTGTATCTTCCTCTGATGAACTTCCACCCATTGCTTCTTGTCCTGCCCTCAGCAGCTATGGAGAATAAGTGGATGGCTGTGAGCTATGGTGGCACAGTGGTTAGAATGTCGTATTGCAAGCTAACTCTGCCAATTGCCCGCAGTTCGATCCTGACTGGCTCAGCTTTCAATCCTTCTGAGTCAATAAAATGAGCACCCAGATTGTTGGAGGCAATAGGCATACTCTGACTAAATCACTTAGAGAGGGCTGTAAAGCACCTTGAAGTGGTATATATGTCTTAGTGCTACTGCTACTGCTCTTCTCTAAAGTCCTTCCAAGTACTGGAAGATTGGTATCATGCTTCCCCTGAGCCTTCTCTTCCTTAGGCTAAACATACCTAGCATACTTATATATACCTATGCATTTGGTTTGTCCTGACTAATTAGAGGACTTTATTTTTCTCACCACTGAATTGCATCTTGTTGAATAGAGTTGAATGCTCAACTCTGTCAAGATCCTTCTGAATCTTTATCTTCCAAAATATTGGCAAATATTGGTGTCCTCTGCAAATTTGTTGAGTTTCCCTTCTATCCCCTCAACTAGATTGTTTGTGAAGATGTTGAAGAATACTAGGCCCAAGGCAGAAACTTTGAAGTACCCCACTGCGTGCTTCCCTCCACCCAGATGTAGCTCCAATGAGGACTGCAGCTGAGTGTGGTCGGTCAGCCAACTGCGGATCCATCTGATGATGGTACTGCCTATTCCATATTTTCCTAGCTTATCAAGAATAGACTATGGTCTACTTTGTCAAATGCCTTACTAAAGTCCAAGTATACTATATCCACAGCATTTCCTCAATCCACTAATTTTGTCACTTTATCAAAGAAGGCAATAAGGTTTGTGTGACATGATCTCTTTTTAACAAACCCATGCTGGCTTTCAGTAATCGCCTTGTTCACTTCAAGATGCTCACAAATCCACTGCTTAATCATCTTTTCCAGGATTCTCCCAGGTATTGATGTCAAACTGATGGCCACATGAGTGTCATATGAATGCCACATTATGAGCTTCCCTTTCCCATTCTTTTCCTGCTCTGCACTGCATTAAGGGACTTATGATGTATGCTCCCCCCGCCCCCAGTCACTCGCAGAGATGGGGCTGTAGAAATCAAATCAAACAATCAATTAAAAAGGTCAGTTGAATACATTTCTTTGAGGGAGCAGAATTCATCCCTATCCTCCCGCCTTCTGATGGTCCAGGGTGTTTAACATGGCTGTCTAGGAAGTGCTCTCCTCCTCCTCCTCCTCCTCCTCCTCCTCCTCCTCCTCCTCCTCCTCCTCCGTTGCTGTTTGTGTATTCTCACTGGGAGTTGTGATGGCTCTCTGTAGTGCCTTTGTTTTTACATTTAACACAAAGCTGAAGGGCCTCCAGGCACAGCTGAAGAATAAATAAGTGGAGGCTGCATAATTCATGAGCAAGGTAGAGTCATCTGGGGGCCATCAACCCAGCCGCTCCCAGGCAGCAGCAGGGAGACACTCACCTGGATTTGCATATCCCAGGGAAGCTCCCAGGTGCTCACTCACTCCAAGGAGGGTGGATCTGAGGTAATTAACACCATCCCTGCAGTTGTTTTAACACATGCTATAAATATTCTAGCATCTGCCTACCTAGTATGAAAGGGCTCAGGAAAGTTTCAGGATGGCAAAATAAATATCAGCATGGGTGTTTTTCGTACATACTCTTGTGAACCTTATGCACACAATTGGCTTTGCTATGTCTGTTTTTCCACTTTACAATCTATGAAAGCAGGTGGTTTATATATTTTACATGTTTAGGTTATATGTTTATTTATTTTTGATTGTTTTTAGATTGTTAGGAAGTTTGTAACTGTTGTTGTGCTGTATGCCACCCATATTAGGTGTTTGTGGGAAGCATGGCGGAAGGAAGGAAGGAAGGAAGGAAGGAAGGAAGGAAGGAAGGAAGGAAGGAAGGAAGGAAGGAAGGAAGGAAGGAAGGAAGGAAGGAAGGAAGGAAAGGGAAAGAAAATGTGGTCATCTGCCCAGGGTCAGATTTTCTTGTATGCCTTCTCGGAGGATTCCTCAAAGCATAGTTTGCTATTTCAGAACTGTAAGGAATACAGATTACTTTTTCATGAGCAAGTAGAATCAAGCTAGGACCTATCTTCTACTCAGGAGAAACAATCTATGAAAGCAGGTGGTTTTGAAGAAATTCTGGTGTGGTGCTCTTCTTTTGTGCCCACATTATTTAAAACACAAGATATTTCACCTCATTTTGAAGCACACTTACAAGAACAGGTGGTTCTCAACTTACAACCATTTCTTTAGTGACCATTCAAAGTTACAAAAGTCACTTTTTCACACTTATGCCTGTTGCAGCATCCCCATGTTCACGTGATCAAAGTTTGGACACTTGCAACTGGCATGTATTTTTGACAGTTGCAATGTTTCAGATTCATGCGGTCACCTTTTCTGACTATCTAGCAAGCAAAGTCAATGGGGAATCCAGATTCGCTTAACAACTGTGTTACTAATTTAACAACTACAGTGATTCACTTAATAACTGTGGCAAGAAAGATTGTAAAATGGGGCAAAACTCACTTAACAAATGTCTCACTTAGCAATAGAAATTTTTGGTTTAATTGTGGTCATAAGTCAAGGACTACCGGTACTTAAATCAAGTTGGCTTGAGTTTCTTTATGTTTTGTTTCCTGGCCTTAACTCCTGGCCTGTAATTGTCACCATGTAACTTTTCAAAGTCATCTCTGTGGCTCTCCACTTATGTGCTAAAAGCTCTGCCATGTTCTTTAGTATTTATTCTTTCTTATTGTTTAAGAGAAGCTGCTGTAAGAAAAGGTTGTGTTGCTATTGTTCATGAAATGAGACCCTGCAGTGAATCATCAGCGAATTTTAAGTTCTTGCCTGCCTTTTGAAGGAGTTCTTCCAATTGAAATTCACCACCAAATGCAGATTATTTACACCAATGTCTGTGTTGATGTAAGTAATGTTCATTGCTGTGCTATGAAGGGTAAAAATTGTGAAGTAGGAAGAGCTGATTTGCATGATCAAGAGTGAAATAGATGAACTATAACAGCAACCAACACATTTAGCATTAAAAAGATTGATGAACTAATTAAGGACAATTGGTGGATCACTCTAAGGCAGAGTTTCTCAACTTTGGTCATTTGAAGATGTGTCGATTTCAACTCCCAGAATTCCCCAGCCAGCCATGCCTTGTCAAAGTGGAGGAAAATTGCTATTAAGTTTGGCATTTCACAATATGTGAATTACATTATTGATCTTTTGATATTGAAAATTTGTGTAGGATGGGTTCTTTACATACTGACAGTGGAGACAGAGTTGAAATTTGACAGCACTGGTGTGCTATGAGAAAGAGGATGAGGAATTCTTTCATAGCACCATGGCAATTGGCACAACATGGTCTCATTAAGACCCAGAATTGAAGCATCAGTGCAGGGACTATCATTGCAAGCCTTTAACTGTAAAAACAAACAAACAAACCAGGTCCGGCAAAATATATATTGTGCCCAATAATCTTATAAGGCAATAGACTTTGCTGCATCGCATTCTTTCTCTTCATTAGATTATACTTGTGTAATACTTTCTGTAACAATGCTCACTCCTAGCATTTGGTCTCCCCAGCTCTCAGATGAAGCCATTCATCTGGTGAGCTCTGAATCCTTGAATTTAAGTCTCCCCAGTTTAAATCCAACACTTGTGCAATGTTCTATTGACTTCTTAGGTCTGTGCTATATACTATATGAATGAGAATAATTTTCACTTTCACCTTCTATGGATTATTTTTCCTCAGCAGATAAACAGAAACAGGATAACAAAGTTGGAGGGTACCTTGGAGGTCTTCTAGTCCAACTCCCTGCTCAAGCAGGAGGCCCAATACCTTTCCAGATCAAAAATGAGCAAAAATAAGATGGTTTGGGGAAATGTGAAAATTAAGATCACCAAAGATTGGGTATCCAATCTTTTCTAAAAAGCCTCCAGCGATACAGCACCCAAAATTTCTGAAGGCAAACCGTTCCACTGGTTAATTGTTCTGTTAGGAAATGTCTCCTTAATTCTTGTTTGGATCTCTCTTTGGTAAGTTTCCCTTTGTTGCTTCTTGTCCTGCCATCTGGTGCCTGGAGAATAGGTTGTCCCCCTCTCTTCTGGGACAGCCTCTCAAATACTGGAAGATTAAACCTCATTTCCTATCAACCCAAGGAACATTTTCAAGTTGTTCTGCCATAAACGCCAACCATTTTCACCTCTCTATAATGTCTTGATACTATGGTTTGTAAGTTTCTACCCAACAGAACACGTGGAAAAAATATCATTTTGAGGGACATTATTTGGTGATCTTAATTTTCACATTTGCCCAAACCATCTCATTTTTGCTCAGAGAAGACTGTGTATTTCCTTAAGCCATGGCCCCATTGGTTCCTCCCCAAAACAATGATGTCAGACAGGTAAGTCAGCCTACGGTCAGCAGAGCTATCAGTGGCCCATTTGTGGATCCATTTTTCCACGACTCTAAATCACCAACAACCAGAAGCTCACTTCTGGGAAGTATACAGTATTTGCTTTTGCAAGAAGACATCAGTCCGTCTTACCATTGGTTAGTATCTATGAATGGACCCTCTCTCTTCCAAGGAGCTCCTTCGTTCCAAAGGAGCCCACTTTTTCATGGCTGCAGAGGAGCCATGGGCTGGAAGGGGGGCGCCATTATTTCAGCCGCTCCTTCCCTCATCAGCAACCTGTTTCAGGGAGACAGGGGTGTTCGGAAGAATGTCATCTGTAGAGGGTGAGGGCTCCTCTTCCCTGAAGGTTGCCCAGAAGCTCGATAGCCCTCTGGTGAGGATGCTTCTGCTTGGAGGCCTCTAGTCAGCAGAGCCTTCAAGGATTCTTCCACGCCTAGATGGTGCCAACTCTCTTCCAAAGGCTGGTTTGCCAAAACTCTCTCAGGCCACTTTTCAAAAATGCAGTTTATCAGTGTCTAAGGAGATTCTCAGTTGTGGTTGCCCTGCAGTGCTTTTTCAAAAGGCAACAGGCCTTTCTTGTTTTTTTCCTCAAAGACATTTTGCTTCTCATCCAAGAAACTTCTTCAGTTCTGACTTGAAGAACTCAAAACTGAAGAAGCTTCTTGGGTGAGAAGCAAAACGTCTTCCAGGAAAAAAAAAAAACAAGAAAGTCCCGTTTCCTTTTGAAAAACTACCTGTGGTGCAGTTTTTCAGCCTTCTTGCCTGCTGGCTTTGGAGGAAAAGGAAGGACAGAAGCAGGGATGACTCTGCCTATTACACACACCTCCCAGGTAGCCCCCTGAAAGCAAACGGTTAATAGGCAAAGCCCTAAGTGAGGCCCCACATGCAAACTCGGGGAGAAGTTCTTGAGGATTAACCTGACTCAAGACAAGAGTTCAAAAGGTATAGAACGCTTGGGGAAGATCCTCTGTTCTATACTGAATGGCAAATGCCCTGAAGATGTTTTTCACCATTCTCTACGCATGCAAATATAATGGGGGAATGCTTCTAGAGTAAACCCTTTTAATCATATATATGTCACAGGTTCACACATGAACCATAACCCAAACAGGAAGATGTCACCCCAGAAGGAATGTAGCATCTTCCACTCGGTTCCCTCCCCGGCTGCACTCTGGGCAAAGCTATGCATATATTGGGGTTAGACTGAAACTTAAGGCTTGTAATTTCTAAGTTGGTATGTCATAACAAAGCTTGCTAATTGTCAGATCATGCACTATTTTCTTGGTTTACTTTCTTGGAATACTTGTGATTTTTTTTTTCACACACTCAAAAGAAGTAAAACTCTTTTTGCTCTCCAATAAACTTTGCCTCGCAACGAAGTTTCCTCTGCATGGACATTAATTACCCTGAGGGGTCCTTGGTTCTCTCCGAGCTTGGTTGTTTTCTTGCAGATGTTTCATTGGCCAAACTAGGTAACATCATCAGTGCTAATAATGAAACACCTGCAAGAAAACAACCAAACTCAAAAAGAACCAAGGACCCTTCATTTCAACCCTGAGCTATAAATATTCTTCTTTATTTATATATATATATATTTATTTAGAAATTTATACTGCCACCTACTCACGCAAGGCAACTCAAGTTGGCTTACAGGACATAAAAGCACAATATAAAAGCAATAAAAATAACAAAATAATAACCCCCTCACCCAACCTCAGTGACAACATACAGTCATACCAGCCACTTAATGGACTCCATCCCACTCTGGGTTCCCCAGGCCCGCTGGCAGAACCAGGTCTTCTTCAGTGCCTTCTGGAAGAGTATTAGAGTGGGGGCCATTCTAATCTCTGGGGGGATGATGGGATTAGAGTGGGAGCCACCACGGAGAAGGCCCTTCCTTCTGGGTCTCGCCAGGTGTATCCTTAGGGGACGGGACCCACAGCATTCCTTGCCTCCCCACTCTAATGGGTCATGTAGACGGTTATCCCTATTTCACCTGGTCCCAAGCCATGAAGGGCTTTAAAGGGGACAACCAGCACCTTGAATTGCACCCGAAAGCAAATCGGCAACCAATGCAGCTCCCGCAGGAGAGGTGACACGTGTGCACACCGCAGTCGGCACAAAACCATGCGGGCCGCTGCATTTCGCACCAACTGGAGCTTCCCAATGTCCTTCAAGGGCAGCCCCATGTATAGAGTGCATTGCAATAATCAAGGCGGGAAGTAACCAGGGCATGAGTGACCGTGAGTAGGGACCGCTGGTCCAGGAAAGGGTGTAATTGATGCACAACCCGCAGTTGCACAAAGCCCCTCCTGGCTACGACCACCACCTGCTCTTCTAGCCGGAGTCACGAGTCCAGGAGAACCCCCAGATTACGCACAGGGTCCAAGACCAAAGATGGCAATTCTCCCTGAGCCAACGAACCCCAAACGTAGGGCCACTTGGTCTTGCCAGGGTTTAGTTTCAACCCGTTACTCCCCATCCAGCCCCTAACAGCCTCCAGGTGCTACGAGAGGGAGGACATGACAACACTTAACTCACCACAAACCGAGACATACAACTGAGTATCATCAGCATATTGGTGATACCTCAGTCCATGGTGAGGGATGATCTCACCCAGCAGCTCCATATAAATGTTGAACAGGAGCGGAGAGAGTACCGAGCCCTGCGGAACCCCGTAAAGCAGTGGGTGAGGGCTGGATCTTTCCCCTCCTATCAACACTGACTGAAAGCGGCCGCAGAGGAAGGAAGTGAACCAGGACAGCCCAAGGCCTCCCACTCCCATCTCCTGAAGCCACCCTAGGAGAATCCCATGGTCAATGGTATCAAAAGCTGCTGAGAGGTCAAGTAGAGCAAAGATGGATGCAGTACCCCCATCTGGCTCCCGCCAGAGATCATTCAAAAGTGTGACCAATGCCGTTTCTGTCCCAAATCCAGGCCTGAATCCTGACTGGTAGGGATCGAGATAATCCATTTCATCCAGAAACCTCTGGAGCTGCTGCGCGACCACCTTCTCAACCATCTTCCCCCAAAAGGGAAGATTGACGACAGGTCAAAAATTATCCAACAGGCTGGAATGTAGTGATCTGGCTTCTTAAAGTGCTGGGGCACTGCCCCCTCCTGTAGGGAAGAGTTAATCACCACCAGAGGTAGTCACCTCCTGGGAAGCTTTCAGAAGCCAGGAGGGACATGGGTCCAAACACAGGAACTTGGGTGCATCCTCCCTAGGATCCTGTCCACTTCCTTGGAGCAACAGGGTCAAACTATTCCCAGATAACAGGGCAAGTACCTATTGATTAACTATCCTCTACAATAAAACAAGTAATCCATGCCCATCAAGTCCCACAGGAATCTTCTCTTCTGAAGCATCTGGATACTGGTGACGTCTCTATGGAGAAGAATTGGTCCTTGGCAATCACTTCCAGTGAAGATGAGGAGAGGCACATGGTCAAACCTTAAACTGACAGCTACACTATAAAGGTCTGTCTCCTTTCTTCCTCCCCAATGGACGCAAAAGGTACCCCCCCCAGCCCGAAGTTCCTCACGGACACCCCAGGGCATGTTCCTCCCTCAACTGTAAGTGGCCTCTGAACAACCCCCAGAAACAGCAGCAGCAGCCTCGACTGAGGAGGCTTGTGGCCACTGGGGAAAGAGTGGCTCCCTGGGACCACACAGGAAATTCGCAGGGCAAAGCAACTGAAGGAGGTTTCCTTTGGGCAAATGTTTGAAGAACCCTGGGAGGAATTCCACAAGGGAGCCTCGAATGGCCTTTTCAGACCTCAGACTCTCAGGCTCTGCTGTGGTCGGGTGAGCCTCCACTTGCTGCCCTGAATAATGTTGGTGGCTGACTTTTATTTGCTTCACGGCCCAAGATGAAGGGTACTAAGCCGCGTGGATGAAGCGGCCTTGCGAGCCTTTAGGACAAGCCACATCAGGAGGGGGGGAGACGCCCCTGGCCCCCACTGCAAGGGGCCCAGGGGCTGTGGGGGGGGAGCCCTCCGGCCAGGCTCAAACAGGGCAAGTCCTGAGCTGCTCTTCCCCCGCCGCAGCTGCAGGGATCGCGGTCCAGAGCCAGGGAGGGCCCACTGTGGCAGATCAGCCCTTTGGCAGCGGACCCATTATCCACCGCAGCGATTCCGCCTCATTCCGGGGGAGCCGCTTTGCCCGCTTCGGCCGCCTCTCCGACCCCCCTCGGTTGCTTCCCCAGTCCAGGAGCGGCCGCTGGCCTCTCTGGCAAGCGGGCAAGGCCAGCTCGGAGCGGCCCACCAGAGGCAGCGGTCCTGGCCGGAAAGACGGCCAGGCCGGGAGCTCAGCAGCCTCCTCAGAGAGGCGGGTGCACAATCCGGCGCTGGTTCCGGCGGACGCCGCTGGCAGAAGGAGGACGCGGAGCTGCTGTTGGCTCGGCGAAAGGCTCCGTGGGTGCCGGGGTGGGCGGACGGGGGCGGCTCCGAGGGCGGCTTGACGGGGTCCCGGGAAGCGCCAGTGCTGCCTGGGAAGCTCGCCCACGCCCTCCGCCGCCCGAATCCCGCCGGGGGACCAGGGAACCTTTCGGGGACCCGCACGCCAATGGCACGCTGAGAACAACAATGCCCAGGATTCCCGGCCGGAGCGGTAACGCCTAGTAGCAGCCACCGAAAGTCCCGCTCCGCGGAGCCCCTCCCCACCCCAGGACCCCCGCCAGCCAGCCAGCTCCCCCTGCACCCGGAGCACTGCGATGGCAGGATCACGCCCCGCTCCTCCCTGCACGGGCGCTAAAGGGCGGGGCTCGACCCCCGCAGGGGAGGAAGGGTCCGCCGAAGGGCCCCCCGGCCCCCTCAGACCAAAGGGGGAAGCCGCCGCGCATCCTTGGGCATCCCAAGGTGGGTGGCCTAAGGGAGCCTCTCTCGGGAGAGCCCCGAAGCTGCAGCGCTGCTTTGAATGCAGGGGGAGGGTCTCTGGAGCGAGCAAAGGGAGGGGAGGCCTTTCCCTCCCTTTACCCTCCCGAAAAGAGTCCAACTCCTCCTGCCCGGCTTCCTTTGGAGAGCCAGAGAATCCAAACACCCCCGTTGAATTCTCCCTAACTGGCATGAGGAAATAATCAATATATCCCCTCCCAGGTTTTGTGCAACTGTTAAAAGGCAAAATGTTTCCATTCGCAGCAGTTTAAAAATGAAAAAGAGATGATGCTATGCAAAAAACCCCAAAATGTATACATAATATTCAAACCCCTATCAAATAACTGCAATGTTGACCTTGAGGGGTAGAGTGCCTGAGAATAAACTCAAAACTTCGTGACAGAAATTGGATTTGGAAACAGACATCCTGACAGAGAAATGAAGATTGTGCAAACCTTCATCAAAGTTCTTTGCTTCAGTGAAATCAGGTGAACCCTCCTTCCCCATTTGCAGAGCGGCCTGGCAGAGTAACATGGGCCCTACATTCATAATATCACAGCATCCTAGGGCTGGAAGGGACTTCGAAGGACTTCTAGCCTTACACCATCCCAGACAAATGATTGTCTGGTCTATTTTTGAAAACTTCCAGTGATGGAGCACCCACAACTCTGGGAGACAAGTTCGATTAATTAATTGTTTTCAGTGTCAGAAAATTTCTCCTAGATTGGATCTGCCTTTAACAAGCTTCCACCCATCAGTTCTTGTCTTGCTCTCTGGTGCTTTGGACAATAAATGGACCACCTCTGCTCTGGGACTGGAAGGCTGCTATCATGTCACCCCTAATCCTCCTCTTCAATAGGCTAGGGATACCTAATTCCCTCAACCATTCATCATACAGTTTAGCTTACAGACTATTTATCACTTTATCATAATACATATTATTACAGGAGACCACATTATTACATAATATTTTGTATGAAACAGTGCAGAAACCAACTTCTTTGTTGAAGAAGAATCGTTCACCTTGGCGTCAAACTCCCCCTGGTGGCAATGCGAAGTTGTTTTGCAAAGGCCTAAATGATACAGCGTGCCTGACCATGTCAAATAATGCAATGCTTGCAGCCATATGAAAAGCAACTCCATTCAGCTCTGAGGAGTTTGCTTGTAAATATGCTCAGAACCAGGTTCTAACATTCTCTTTTGAAGTAAGGAAAATAAAATCATTCTGTATTATTCTAGGTGCCTCTAGGCCTTCCAGAGTTCCCATGGTATTAAGTATTCTTTTGGTACTTTGGGAAATACTCTGATGCAATTGAAATTAATATTACTTTGTGTCTGTAATCTTATGAAGAGTGCTGGAAAGTGCTGTGCACACATGAAGCTCTTTACAAACGTTAATTAAAAGCTTCACAACATTTACATGGGTGGATATTACTGGCCTCTTCTCACAGAAGCAGAGCAAAAGCAATCAGGAGATTTAAGACTGCTCACTGGAAAAACTCAAGGTCGTCAGCCGAATTTCCTGCCTGGTGAGGCAATTGCCTCCTCAGTAACGTAATGCAGGAGGGGAAAAGAGGATCGCTCAAAGCCAAGAAGAGACAAAGGTGCCCAGAGTTCCCAACAAGAGGGAGCTAATGGCA
The DNA here is from genome assembly GCF_049901715.1 of Pseudonaja textilis. Classification (NCBI taxonomy): domain Eukaryota; kingdom Metazoa; phylum Chordata; class Lepidosauria; order Squamata; family Elapidae; genus Pseudonaja; species Pseudonaja textilis. The sequence goes on from NC_141999.1 coordinate 413,175, forward strand.
CTAAAGAGTTAGCCTTGCCAAATCTGATTGCTTCTTTTGTGGAGCCCTACAATTTTGGAGGATGTTGAGCAATTGGAAAGCTGCCGAGAAAAACAGCCCAAGACAGGGAGGGTCTTGCAGGCTAAATCTGAGAACGAACGCTTGGGGGGGGGGGTTAGTTAAAGGGGTGCTCCAGGGAAGAGGAAGTGGAATTCTCTCCCTTAGTGCTTCAAGGCGTGGCAAGAACCAACAGGGAGGAGAGAGAGAGATCCAAGCTTGAGACACCTATGTCCATCATGTTTTCCTAAGCTAAACAAAGCAAATACCCTGCCTGACAGAGTTCAAAGCATAGAATCACTCATGCACTCAATAGAAGAACGCTTAGCAACATGTTTTGAAACAACTATGCAAGCAAGCCTAATTTCTCTTGAAAAAAAATACAGCACAGCTCAAAATCAATTCCCACAACAACCACAACCACTACCTCAACTACAATCACAACTACAATCAAAGCAACCACCAAACCACAGCCACAAACAATTACTATCCCTTCAAATAATTCCACAAATAATATCTCCTTACTCATCAGAGACATCATGGATTGTGAACAGAAACGTCCAAATGCCATCTTATTTGGTCTCAAAGACACCAACGAATCAGATGACATCACCAAAGTTCGTGATATCATAAGCAACTCAAATACAACAAATATCTCTCCTGAAGATATCATTAAAATAACCGGAGATGGCCAAGGGTACAAATACAATGACGGCTCTGTGGCCCCAAAATTTTGTAGAGTTGTTTGCAAAAATGAGTCCAGCAAACGCATATTCATTCATACAATAAACGCCATTGCAAAAACCAATGCCAACCACAAAAAACTTCACTCAGGACCAGACTTATCCATACTGCAAAGAATCCGTTCCTGTGAACTCCGCAAGGAACTCAAAAGACGTCTGGACAATGGAGAGAAGGATCTCTACATTGACTACCGCGTAGATTGTATCAAAAGTAAGTCACACAACCCACAACTCCACATCCAACCCTACCTCATCCAACCCACCATCACTCAAAACTAGGCATGCACACCCCTAAATACCTCAATTCCAACTACAACTGGCCTTAAATGCAAGCTACTCAATGCAAGAAGCCTTGTGAATAAAATACCTGAATTTCTCCTCTTACTAAATATGGCTAAATTCAACATCATATTTATCTGTGAAACATGGCTCAATGCATCTCTCCCTGACTCCATTACCACAGTAAGAGACTATCATGTTTACCGATCAGATCGTGAAATCCGTAGAGGAGGTGGTGTTGCTATCTTCTATAAAAAGTCCTTACATCTAAAAAACATCCAAGTTACCCAAGAGTTTGCCCTTCCTGAGACCATCATCTGTGAACTGTCCTTAAATATCACATTTCGATTCTTACTATGTTGCAGAGCCCCTGATTGTGGCATCGAACATGTAAACAAGCTAAATTCACTACTAACATGGGTAACATCCTGCCCACACACTTTTATCTTTCTTGGTGGCTTCAATCTACCTCACATTAACTGAACCCTAAACAAATATAAAACTGAACCCATACATGCAACCTTCTACAGTGCTGTAACAAACCTGCGACTGGAACAACTAGTAACTAACAATACTAGACTTAACAACTGCCTCAATCTCGTCTTCTGCAATAGTTTGAATTCAATTTATGGAATACAAATTAAAGAACCCTTTTCCAACAGTGACCACAGCATGATTGACTTTTGTCTCAACATACGTCCACAGAAAAATCAACACAATGATGTGATCCCTGATTATAACTTCAAAAACCTTCAAAACTATGACATTATAGACAATGATCTCTCATCCCTTGATTCGCAATTTCTATTCACTGGATGCAATACTGTTGAAGACCATTACAACATATTTTTACTTGAAGTCAAAAGAGTCATCAAACTATATGTACCAATAACAACTCCAAAAACCAGAAAAAAACAAATTACCCATAACAATAAGGAAGCTTCAATCCAAAAAGAGATCACTTTGGCGGAAAAACAAATCTGGTCACGTTGCCAACTTCAAAAGCTGATACAAAAATTTATGCCACCAGATAAATACTAAATGTACCAATTATCACATTAAACAAGAGGAAAACCTTCTACACACCAATTCCATGAACAAAGAACAGAGAACATTGGACAAAGAACAGAGAACATTGGACAAAGAACAGAGAACATTGAACAAAGAACAGGGAAAACCGATGAAAAACTGGAGAACATCCAACAAATGATGTTGAAGTATGATGAGAGATTCCAAAAAATTGAAGAAGAAGATAAACAAAGAGACAAAAAGATTGGAGATATTGATAATAGATTAACGGTGGTTGAACAAGATAAAAGTGGTATGTTGAGATGGGAGATGGATAGATCAGAATTCTATCTTAGATTCCAAAACATAGAGGAAGAAAAAGGACAAAACTTAGCTGAGATAATGATAGAAATACTGGCTGAAGCTTTGGAAATAACTCAAGAGAAGATGATGGATGGAATAGATGAGGTTTATCGAGTTTTCACAAGATATGCGATGAGAAATACTTACCAAGAGTCTGGAACCCACATTACGTATCTGATATTAACACAGTTGAGAAAGTCCAGAAATATTTCACAAAAAGAGTTCTCCACTCCTCTACTCGTTGCAGAATACCTTATGCCACCAGACTTGAAACTCTAGACCTAGAAAATCTAGAACTATGCCGCCTTCGGTCTGATCTAAGTATAGTATATAAAATCATACATTGCAATGTCCTACCAGTCAATGAATACTTCAGCTTCAACCATAACAACACAAGAGCACACAATAGATACAAACTCAAGGTTAATAGTACCAAACTTGATTGCAGGAAATACAACTTCAGCAACAGAGTGGTCAATGTCTGGAATATTCTACCTGATACTGCGGTTTCTTCCCCAAACCCCAAAAACTTTAACCTTAGACTGTCTACTATTGTCCTCACCCCTTTCCTAAGAGGTCTGTAGGGGGTGTGCATAAGCGCACCAACGTGTCTATCATTCCTGTCCTATTGTTTCTTTTATTTTTTTATTTTTCTTATATGTATCCATGTATTCATAACTATGTTTTACTTATACCTATTATCTTGTAAGCAATTGACAAACCAAATAGCCAGGGTGGGCGTGGCCAGATCGGCATCACTTGTGTCAGGGGCACCTGTGGCGGCCCAGGCATTCTGCCAGCAAAAACCTTTTCCAGAGCTCCATTTTTGGCAGCAAGGGCCTCCTGCAACCTTCTGCCAGTGAAAATGGAGCTCGTGAGGGCCTGTTTGTGCTGGCAGAGGCACCGCAGGCTGGGTCTAAGCACCCTGTGGGCGGATCTGGCCCATGGGCCTTGAGTTTGACACCCCTGCCTAGGGACTCTCCCTGTGCAGATTTTGGACTCCAGACCCCCAATGAAGCAGCCAGAGCCATTCTGTGTCCCATCTGTCATCAGCCTCTTAAAATGCCTCTCCCCTCAGGAGTGGTGGGACTTTCCTTCAGAGGAGGACAAACCTGCTGGTTCCTGCAGCTAGGTCTGAGGGAACAAAACAATGTCTAGGCCAGTCCAGTGACCAGACAAGTTCATTGAGGATGGAGCATAGCTACTGCCCTAAACAGCTGAGGCAAGTGCTTGACCCAAGTGCTCTTAAATGCAAACAACGGCACTCATCACTCATCCATATTGGCAAAGTTCTGTATACATATATTGTATATATAGACACTATTCTGCTCCTTCAGACCAAGCTCCTTGTCTTCCTCTGAAAGATAGGTGATAGCTAGATAGAAGAGAGGGAGGCAGAAAAAGAACCTTCTGTTATAGAGTCTAATTTAAAGCAGTAATAGTGCAATTTCAAGAGAACATAGAATCATAGGGCTGGAAGGGACCTCAAAGGTCTTCTAATCCAACCCCCCGCTCAAGATAGAAGATCTTATGTCATCCCAGTCAAATCATTGTCCAGTCTGTTTCTGAAAACCACCAATGATGGAGTAACCCCAACCCAGTAGGCAAGCTGTTCCATTAATTAATTGTTCCATCAGGAAATTCCTCCTTATTTTTAAGTTGGATCTCTCTTTAACAAGCTTCCACACACTACTTCTTGACCTGCCCTCAGGTGCTTTGGGCAATAGGTTGACCCCTCTTTTCTGTAACAGCCCCTCGAGCACTGGAAGACTATCACATCACCCCCAGTCCTTCTCTTCGTTAGACCAGACATACCTAATTTGTTTAAACATTCATCTTATGGTTAGCCTCCAGACCCATCACCATGTGTGTTGCTCTCCTCTGCACGCTTTCTAGGGTCCCAGCATCTGATCTCAGTAGGAAGATGAAAGGGTTAGGCCAGGATGGACAACCAGACATTCCTATTTATTGCAATGGTTTGAGGGAATGAACTTGGGAGAGAAGAAGAGCCAAAGCCTCAGGAGAATGGCTGGATAAGAGTTTAGCTCACAGCAACAAATGTGGGAGTGGTAAATGTCTCCAAAGGGAGCCTGCCTAACTTCTTGGATTGTAAAGGTGACTGGACAAAAATGTACTTTCAAACTTGCAAGATTCTGTTAATGTAACCTTATAATGAAGGAGCTCAGCTGACCCAGAAGAGCCACCCCATCCTGAGCCCTCCAAAACCAATTCACAAGAGTGGGCAATGCTGTATCAATATTGTAGCTCAGCCTGAATCCAGAAGGTTCCAGGTAATCTGCTTCACCCATAGTTTTCTGCAGATGGGAGATCCACACTCTCAATAAGAAGCTTCTCTAGAAAAGGAAAGTATGTAAGTGTGTATTTATTTATTTTCTATAGTTGCCCAGTTCAAACCGCTGATTCTGGGCAATGAACAACCCTCAAATCATGGAAATTCTGTCATCCAAATCATGGTTGTCCCAAAGGTGCATTTTCAAGCTCTCAGAGCTGAAGAAGCTCTTGGATGAGAAGCGAAACGTCTTCAAAGAAAAACCAGTTGCCTCTTAAAAAACACTTTTGGGATAATCATAAAATAAATTAAAATAATTATAGTATAGTACAAAAATTAAAATATATGGCAGGTGAGGAAAAATGGTCATCATCGATATCAATATAGCCAGGAAACTGGGTCCTTCACACACTCAGGGATCCAGGCCTGGGCACAAAGCCAAGTCCTCAAGGCCTTACAAAAGGCCAGCCAGGTCAGGGTCATCCTCCACTTTGAAGGGAGAATGCTCCAAAGGGCTCCTGCCCTTAGAAGACACATCTCCTGGTGGGAGGTGGGGATAGATATTCTCCAAAACCAGAGTTCAAAGGTGGCCTCTTAAGGAAGGGCCAACCACGGCATCTTTCCCACCACAAAGAGGTATTTGCTCCTCCTTGGATCCCACCCTGCTCTTTCTGCAGAAGCAAAACTTTAGGCCAAAGCATGGATCATTACCTCAGAATTTTGGCTAAAACTTGTATTTTTTTTTCCTGCGGTTTTGCCTTGTTCTGTCACAGGAACAAGATCAGACTCGAGACCGGAGTTGAATTCAGCTCTTTATTAACTGTCAGTAACTTCAACTAAACCGGAGTCGTGGCAGCCTCTTTTATAGCAGCTGCTCGCGGCTCGCGGCCAATGGCATCTTTTTAAATGTCCCACCGTTGGGCGGACCAATCGCAGCAGTTGTTAACAACCAATCGATAGGCGGCAGTGCTAGTCCAATCGGAACATAGTATTATGAGTATGCAAATGTCTATATACAACACCCCTCCCCTCTTGGTTTGGTCAAATTCTACGTTACGTAGTCACGTAAGTAGGTGGGGCTTTTATGGTTCCTACTTGACCTGTGCAGTTCAGTCTCGGCATCGTCTTCGGTTGGTTCAGACAGGATCGCTGTCTCTCCTGTCCTTCTCCGTGGAACCTCCTGGAAGGGTGAGTCAGCCATGCCGCTCCTGCCTGGTCTCTTCGGGCTGGTTGAGTTGGCTTTGCCGCTCCCTCCTGGTTTACCCAGGCTGGTTGAATTGGCTCAGCTGCTTCTTCCAGGGGCAGTTTCGTGTTGTTTCTCCGCTGCCAGCTCCTCTCTTCCGAACTCGCCTGTCGGTAAGTAGTTTTTATTTTTTGGTGGGTTTTCTGTTACTGGTTGGTGATTTGTTTTTTGTCGTGTTAGTGGAGGGTCTTCCCTCCCCTTTTTATTGTCTGAGGGTTCCCCCCCCCCGGTTTTATTATTCTCTATTTGATGTGGTGTTTGTGCATGTTCTATGTGTCGAGGGTTGTCGGTGTTTCATTCAAGAGTTTGAGACTGTAGTTGGTCTATGTGTCTCTTCCAGGTTCTGCCGTACTCCGTTTCTAGTCGGTATGTCCAGGGTGCCGTTATTTGTATTATTGTGGCCGGTAGCCACAATGGGTCCCCAGTAAGATTTTTGGCGTAGACAAGGTCACCTGGAATAAATATGTGGTACTTACTGGAGGAGTCTGGTGGCTTTTCGGGGTTGTAGGTGGGGTGCAATCTATCCAAATGTGTCCGCAATTTTCTACCCATTAGAAGTTCAGCTGGACTTTTGTTAGTTGATGTGCTCGGTGTTATATGTTGGATGGTGAGCATTTTATTGATTTTGTCTTGGATGTCACCTGTGTCTAGTTTTTCTAATGCCTCTTTCGTATATCGAACCATGCATTCCGCCCATCCATTTGAAGCCGGGTGAGCGGGCACTCTTAGGGCATGTCATATGCCCTGTTCTGCGAGGAATTGTTCAAAAGATAAGGCGCTGAACTGCGGGCCATTGTCCGAGACTAACAAATCTGGTAACCCATGCGTTGTGAAGAGTTTTCTTAGTTGTTTGGTGATGGCTTCAGTCGTCGTGGAATTCATGATGCTGATCTCCAGCCAGTTTGAGTAGGCATCGACAATGATTAAAAATGTATATCCTTTTGTGGGTCCGGTGAAATCTATATGGATCCTCGACCAGGGGCCTCTGGGTGTCTCCCAGTCGAGGATTGGTGCTGGAGGGGGGGTAGGTCTGGACTTCTGACATTATTGCATGTTGTCACCTGTTATGTCTCACCTGTATCCACAGGTGAGATTACACAGTTCCAAAGTTCAGATATTCAAGCAAAACAAAACCAGACCCAAAAGAGTTAACTGCTCTGTTTACACAGTCCTTAGCAGTCTTCTTGGAATTTGGCTGGCAAAGCTGAATTGTTCATAAATCACAACGCTGTAGTCAGACGCACTTCTTTCCAAAGTAAAATCCACTTTGCTTCGAGTGGGGGAAAGGCGTTAGCAACGCTCCTTAAATATCCCCTGAAGGGGCATGTCAGTCTCATTAATTAATCCTTTGCTGGACGTCTCTTTTCTAATTGAGATTGACATCTCAATCTTCTCCTAGTCCGAGCATCCAGCCAGCATCCGGCAGTTTCGTCATCGCTTGAAGCCTCTGACACACTTCCTGATTAACAGTTAACACCTGAGGTGCAATCAGGGAGGGAGCTCCAGAAGAGGAAGACGTCTCTGAAACTTCTAATAAATTAGGCTCATCTCTCAGATTCAACTCCTCCTCTTCCCCCAGACTCCTCTCAACGTCGCTCAGCAATGCAGGCTCGAATCTCAATGCCAGATCTTCCGCCTCACTCGAGCCTACATCTGCTGACCGACCTGGTTCAAACCTGGAGGCACAACAGTCACCCATGTTTCAAAGTATTTGTCCATCCCTGGCCACCAGACATAGCTTCTGGCCAGGGATTTCATTTTTACGATACCCAGGTGTCCTTCATGTAACATGCACAGCACTTCTTCCTGTAGTTTTTTAGGAATGACAACTCTATCCCCCCACAGTATACATCCCTTTTCAATTGACAGTTCAGTTTGCCGGGTTCTGAAAGGTTTAAAAGTCTCGTCTTTATCATTTTCCGGCCAGCCCCTCCCTACCCAGTTTAGGATTCAGGCCATCAGCGCATCTTTTGCGGTTTCTTTTGCGATATTGGATGCAGTGATAGGCAGGTTCAGTATTGTTTTAATTTGTAGAGTGGATGTGGTAGGAGCCAGGTCATCGTCCAGGTCTGGTAAGGGTGAGCAGCTCAGTGCGTCAGCATGGGTTATGGCTTTCCCTGGTTGGTGGACGAGCTTGTAGTTGTAGGCTGTGAGGAATTCTGACCACTGTGTCATCCGTGGTGACAGGATGTTGGGGGTAGCTTTGTTCCCCCGCCCGGATTCCCAATAGTGGCTTGCGGTCAGTAATTAAGGAAAATGTCCTACCATAAAGGTATTCGTGGAAGCGTTTGACCCCCGCTATGGCGGCTAGGGCTTCTCTATCCAGTTGGCTGTATTTTCTTTCAGCTTTTGACAGCGTTTTAGAGTAAAAGGCGACTGGTGCCTCTTTGCCGTCAGGTAGTTTGTGGCTAAGTATGGCACCTACACCAAATGGTGATGCGTCACAGGTGACCATTAGTGGCAAAGTGTCGCTGTATTGGATTAATACAGATTCAGACGTCAATAAGTCTTTAACTCCCTGGAATGCGGCTTCTTCTCGTTGTCCCCAGGTCCAGGTAGCTTTCTTATCAAGTAATCTGTGAAGCGGCTCCGCTATTGTTTCCTTCTGTGGCAAAAAAGACATTGTAAAAGTTAATGAGTCCCAAAAATGCCTGTAAGTCTGTTTTATTTTGGGGTCTGGGTGCTTCTTTGATAGCTCTTTTTTTTTCCCGATGGGGTGGATCCCTGCTTCATCAATGAGGTATCCCAGGAATTCGACCTGATTTGTGGCAAGTTGGCATTTTTCTTTTTTGACTTTGAGTCCTGCGTCTCTAAATCTTCACAAGACTTCCCTCAGCCGGTCTTTTAATTGCTTTTTGTTTCCGGCGGATACCAATACATCATCAAAATAAGAGACCACCCCTTTTAGTCCTTGCAGGAGGCGCTCCATCAGGCTTTGGAAAATGCCTGGGGCCATGCTGACACCAAATTGCAGTCTATTGCATTTGAATGCCCCCCTATGCGTTACAATAGTCTGTGCCTCTGCCGTCTCGGGGTCAACCGGCAATTGTTGATATGCTTGCGTGAGATCGAGCTTTGCAAAAACTTTTCCTCCCCCCAACGAGTGCAAAAGGTGCTGGACTACTGGAGCGGGGTATGCGCTTTGTTGTAATGTGTGGTTGAGGGTGGCCTTATAGTATCCACAGATGCGCACGGACCCATCGGGTTTTACAGGGGTCACAATCGGGGTTTCCCATCTTGCATGGTCGATGGGCTCTAGTACCCCTTGTGCGATGAGTTTGTTCAGTTGCTCATCGATTTTTGGCTTTAAGGCAAAGGGAATGCGTCTGGCCTTTAGCTGGATGGGGGCTATATTCAGGTTCAGACTAAATGATATAGGGGTCCCATGGTACTTGCCTAGCATCCTGTCGAATACGTCCTGGAACTCCTTCATCAGGCTTTCCTCCCAGTCCATTTCGGTGATGCTGTTGATTCCTGTCACCTCTATTCCAGTTGTTGCAAACCATTCGAGCCCAAGCAGGCTAGGGCAATCTCGGTCAACGATTGTCAATGGAAGGACCTCAGTATGTCTTTTGAAATTTATTTTGAAATGTCCAAGCTCAACTACTGGAATCCTGTTTCCTTGGTAGTCTTTTAGTGTCAGGCTTTGCTCTTCGAGTTCTTTCCTTTGTATATCTGGTATCAGGTTCTTTATAGTGATGTCCATGATACCATTGACAGATATGAGCCGGAGTCTACTTCCATCTCACATGGCTGTCCTTCTATTTTAACGTTTATGCGAACCTTTCTTGCGTAGGTTGCACTGGCATTTTCAATGATGATTGTTTGGTGTGTTTCTTCTTTTTCGTTGATTCGCTTACTTCTGTTTTCTCGGCTCCAGCGACTCCCGGTCTGTCTCTCTCTGGTTCTGGGGGGTGTGCTGCCTCGTCTTTTAGGACTATAGCTCTTTTTGTTTTGGCAGACTCTTGCAATGTGCCCCCATTTTTTGCAGTGTCTGCAGATGGCATCCAAAAAACGGCACTCAGAACGCGGGTGGTCTCCTCTGCATCCAGCACACTGGAATTCAGGCTTCCTTTCTCTTTTTCCTCACCGGTTCTGTTCCAACTGGAGCCTATGTATTTCTTTGTCCTCATCATCCATGTTGGGCGAGGAATCAATGTCTTCATGGTGGGTGGTTGCAGTAGTGTGTTTCTGAGTACCTGCTGCTTTCTTTTCTCGGGCTTGGCTTGGGCTGGTAGCCGTATTCATTTGTTGCATGGTGGCCGCTGATTTCTTTGCTGCTTCAGCTGCGGTGGCTTCAGCAATAGCTTCATTCACGGTGATGTTGGGTCAGTTCAGTAATTTACTTTGTAGAGTAGTGTCTCTCAATCCGAGGACCACGCGGTCTCTCATGGCTTCGTCCATGTTGAGAAATTTGCATGCTCCTCCAATGTCCCTTAGGGCTGCTACGAAATCCCCGATGCTCTCGCCTTCCCATTGATCTCATTTATAAAATTCATGTCTTCGGATAAGGTTGGAGACAACTGGTGCGTAATGGGCTCTCAGCATCCGGTTCAAATCTGGCCATGCCATCTGCTTAACGTCCCCAATGCCTTAGCCATTTTGAAAATAGTGGGGCCGCAGTGCATTAGGAATACGGCTCTCTTCCTTTGGTTGGTGATTCCTTGCAGTTTGTTACTCTCAAGGAACATGAGGAACCTGTCGATATATAACTCCCAGTCCTCTTCGGCTGGGTTGAACAGTGCGGGTGGTGAGTTGTTACCGGCCATCTCGTTGGTTGCTTGGTTCTCATTGCCACGTGCTTACGGTCTCTTTTTCTTAGAATCCCATCCTCGTCACCAGTGTTCTGTTGCGGGAACAAGATCAGATTCGAGACCAGAGTTGAATTCAGCTGTTTATTAACTGTCAGTAACTTCAACTAAACCAAAACTGCAGTAGCCTCTTTTATAGCAGCTGCTCACGGCTCGTGGCCAATGGCATCTTTTTAAATGTCCCACTGTTGGGCGGACCAATCACAGCAGTTGTTAACAACCAATCGATAGGCGGCAGTGCTAGTTCAATCAGAATGTAGTATTACGAGTATGCAAATGTCTATATACAACAAGCCTCCTCCTTTCATTTTTATATATTTATTTATTAAATTTTAATGCTGTCAGTCTCACCAAGGTGGCTCCAGGTGGCTTACAGTCATTCAATAAAACACTATATAAAACATTAAACCAACAAATAAGAACCATATATTTAAAATTCAGTTAAGCTTCAATTGACCAAGTTGGAGAGGAAGGGAGCAAAGTGCACACTAACCCCCTCCAAGATGCCACCCTCCCATTGGTGTCCCAGGCCATTTGGCAGAGCTAGGTCTTCAGGCTGTTCCAGAAAGCCAAAAGGGTGGGTACAGATCTCACGTGGGGGGGGGCACAATGTGCCAGAGGGTGGATGCCATAGCAGGAAAGAGTCTTTTCCTGGACCCCACCAGCTCAAATTCCTTTACTAAGAGAGTCCACAGCATGTCTCGTCTGCCAGAGTGGATAGGATGGGCTAATTCCACTGGGGGGTGACAGTTCTTCAGATAACCTGGATCCATAACGTAACAATTATAACTTTGCCTCTTACTCTATGGTTACATTATAATTCTCTTTCTATAATCTGTCCTCATCATCAAAATCATAAAGAATAGAATAGAAATAGGACTAGGAATACAATAACTTATAATAGAATACAATAGAATAGAATAAAAGAGTTGGAAGTCCAGGGGTCGCCAACCTTTTGGACCTCAGGGATCACCAGACTCATAATTTTAAATCCTGCAGACCAGAGACCCTGGGAAAATCCCCAAAAAAGTCTGCAGGAAAATTCCTCACCCTGTTTTCCTACCAATTGATCGTTTTTTATTTGGGATTGCAGGATACTGTCTCCAGCTCTGTTCTTGGGGGACGGGGGGGAGAGAGAGAGAGAGAGGGAGGGAGAGGGAGAGGGAGAGAGAGAGAGAGACTTTTGGCTTCATGCAAGGAAAGCAGCAACAGAAATCTTTCTTTCTCTCCCCCAAACTCCGCCAGAAATGAGTCTTTGTGATACTTGCCGCACCAACGCAGCCTCTTGGAGCAGGAGGCCTTGCAGGGTCCCAAAGACTCATTTCTGGTGGAGTTTGGGAGAGAGAAAGAAATACTTTGGCTGCTTTCCTTGCATGCAGCCAAAAGCAGAAGAAGAAAGAAGCGGAAAGAAGCAGCCCAGTGGCCAGGCCAGGCATGTGGGGCAAGTGGGGCAAGTTGGGGCAAGTTCCCCCCTCCCCGCCCTTCCCCCCTCCCCTCACTACCTCGTGTTGTTTGCAATGCAAGCAATGCAAGCCTTGTGCTCCCACAGGCTATGTGGGTGGCACAGCCTTGTGTTCCCGCTCAGCCTGGATTAATTGCTTTGGGGGTGCTTTGGGCTGACGTTTCTCTGCAGAGCACCAAAAGTTTCCCTGGCTCACTGGTTGGTGACCACTGTTCTAGACCATCCCCCTGATCAAGCAGGAGATCCTATAACACCTCAGACCAGTGACTGTCCAGTCTCTTCTTAACAGCCTCCCGTGATGAACTACCCACAGCGTCTGAAGGCAACTTCTGTTCCACTGGTTCATTGTCCTCCCTGTGAGGAAGTTTCTCCTTAATCCCAAGTTGCTCCTCTCTTTGATGAGTTTCCACCCATGGCTTCTTGTCCTGCCCTCTGGGGCTTTGGAGAATGATTTGACCCCCTCTTCTTCTTTGTGGCAGCCCCTCAAATACTGGAATGCTGCTATCAGGTCATCCTTCTCTTCTTTAGACTAGCCAAACCCAAATCCTGAAACCATTCTTCATATAGTTTAGTCTCCAGGCCTTAGTTGCTCTTCGCTGATTTTTTTCCAAAGTCTCAATATCTTTTTTCTAGTATGGTGACCAAAATTGGTTGTAGTTTTTTGTTTGTTTGTTTGTTTAATGCAAAAAGCCCATGAGGGGTTTCCAGCTAACAATAAATGTAAATGGCCTCTTTTCTGATCAAAGAAATGACTTGTTCATGACAAGATGGGAAAAGGATGGAGAGAATCTTATCCCCTCCCATGTCTATTATGGGGTACAGTTCAGCCAGGAAGAACCTCAGACAATGGAAGTGGGATATGGAAGAATAAACTGAGAAGAAGAACCTATTACCCACTGATGTCTATTCACTTAATCAAGTATCTGGTAACCAAGTCACTAGATAACAAGTAAGATGCCTTACTCAAATTGCTATAGGGTGATTCCAATAGCCTCAAACACGCGCAGATTGCAGCACTTAGAAAAACGTGCTTTTGGAGGGCAGGTTCCAGAAAACCCCAAAGGTCAAAGGCCAGTGTGATGAAACCACAAGTCTCAGGTTCCTCTGATTCTTCTTCCTTTAGTTATCTCTTGGCAGAGTAATGTACTGTTTTGTAGTGATACTGTGGGATTCGTTGTATAGTTTGGAAATAAAAAATCACCAGCCAAAACTTCCAAGAGAAAACAATGGTAACTTTATTCTTCACTTTGCAAATTTACCTTGCACCTCCTCTTCATTGGCACAACCTATCCAAAGTGTCTAAAATGAATACATTATCTCCCCCCTCCCCGATTACATCTCCCACTTCTCTAATTCTATCTCCTCCTGCCCTGATTTACGAATTTTCTTTTTATTTATTTATTTTATTTATTTATTTATTTTGTCAATCGCTTACAAAATAATAGGTACAAGTATAAGCATGAGTATGAATACAGAAAATAGGTACAATTAAATGGGGACAAGAGGACAGGGACAGGAGGCACAATGGTGCACTTATGCACCATTATTATTAACCCTAACCCTAACCCCTTTTATGGTCCTAGTTCTTAGAGGCTGTTTCTAGAGTAACCGTCATATCAGTAAATTCATGTTATGGGCAGTTTCTAGCATAGCAGAGGCCTCTGATCATAGCTCCTGCAAGCAATTCTTAGGCTTCAGCCTAGCTCATGAGTTTAGAAACATATACAGTGTATTTTCTTCACAGGCCAACATATCTTCTCACAATTCTGTAAAAACAATACAACTCTGTTTCCCACAGTACCAAGTTCTGTTTAGTCGTTTGCAAGATTTGTCAGAAATTTGCTACAAGCAGTTTGATTGCATTATATTTTTTAATTTACCTTTACAAATAGTTCTTGACTTATGACCACAATGGAGCCCAAAATTTCCACTGCTATGTGAGACATCGTTGTGAATTTTGCCCTAACTTATGGCCTTTCTTACCACTGTTGTTAAGTGTATCACTGCAGTTGCTAAGTTAGCAAAATGGCTGTTAAATGAATCTGGCTTCCCCATTGACTTTCCATTTTAGAAGGTCACAAAAGAGGATCCCATGGCCACCCTGGAACACTGCGACCATCATAAATCTGAACCAGTTGCTAAGCATCCGAATTCTGATCACGTGACCAGGGGGAGGCTGCAACAGTCGTAAGGGAGAAAAATAACTTTGAGCCACTTTTTAAAGTGCCATTGTAACTTTGAACGGTGACTGAATGAAGCTGGTCTACATTGAGGATTACTTGCATTGCCTTATTTTAATCTGATTTCGTCTGATTTATGTTAATTTGGCAGTTATATTCTGTTACCTTTCTCTAAACTGGTCAGTGACCAAAAGAGGCTCCTTTGACATGTTAAGATCCCCAAGTGGGTCTTGCCAACCCAAAAAAGGAAGAGGCACTGGGCCTTCCAATGCGCAGCATTTTCATCAGGGCACCGAGTGCCCCTCCTGAAGAGCCCTCCCAAGTCCTGATCCAGAATCTTGCTGCGCTCCTGCTATTTAAAATTTAAAACACAATGACGTGATAGTGCAGCATATAAAGGACAAGAGATAAATAGAGTGTTTGCATTGGGCACCTAAGATGGCATTTTGGAAGACTGTTTACCTCTCCTGTTCTCACAGGGACCCTTCCCCTTTCAGACCAGGCCAGAATGCTTCATCTTTTCCTGCACATTGTACAGTCTTCTTTGGCAAATAGGCTAGAATCTTCTGTGAATTACCTCCACCAAAGCAGAGGCTGTGTCTCAGCTGCAAGGTAGATCGTATTCCACCTCTTGGGCAACAAGCTCTGCTGAGCAAATAATTCTTGACCTGTCTAGCTGACAGCTTCCTCTCTCCGAAAGTGGAGAAAATCTCAGGGACTTGATATTAATGAGGAGAAGAGCTGTGGAGACAGGAAGTCATCCGGGGCAAGGGCTGAGCTGGGAAAGCTGGGCCCAGTGGGCTCAGGCCACACGTCTCATCCATCCCCCAAAGCGCCAAGTGACCCATTAAGTATCTGTGCATGCAGAAGGGAGGGAGGGAGGGAGAAGCCCAGCCAAGAGCTGAATAAGCGGGTAACTAAGTGGGGATCTGTGATTTATTTTAAGCCTGGGTGTGAAATCTGACAGTTTGGCATAAGGATGTGGCCATTCGATGTTGGAATCCTTCTCTAGTAGTTGGAAAACTAACGCTAAGTGTATGCTCAAATATTTAATCAGGGCGGTGCTAAGCAAGATGTGGAAGCAAGGAGGAAAACAGTGGAAGGTCCTAAAAAGGGAAATAGAAGCACAATTGTCAACCGTTCGCACGAGGAGAAAAATGGGAGACAGAAAGGATGCCAACACAGCTGTGCAAAAAGCTTAATGAAGGTCTGAACATTTAAAAAAAAAGGAGATGGGAAGAGGGACAAGCCTCAGAGCAAGAGACAGAGAATTAATGGATTCGGAACATTTCTGTCCCCAGCAACCTAAAACTAATAAGGATACCAGTGCATGCAAAATAGATGTTTGTGCAGGTAAGATTACCAACCTTGCTGTCAACCAAAACCAAGCATTTAATAGTGAGTGCTATACCATGTGCATTAATCAAAGAGGTGGCAAGAAAGTAGGGGCAGGCAGGCACAACACAGGTTATGTAGACAGGAAACACAGTGTCAGACATAAAGATCTCAAGTGCCTATATACAAATGCACAAAGTCTGGGGAACAAACAGGGTGAACTCGAACTACGAATACATGAAGGTAAATATGATATAGTTGGAATAACAGAAACTTGGTGGGATGAAACCCATGACTGGAATATACTGGTAGAAGGATACAAACTGTTAAAAAAAACAGACCCCATAAAAGAGGAGGTGGAGTTGTACTGTATGTAAAGGACCACTATATTTCTACAGAAATGCATGAAACCAAAGATGAAACCTCCTAGAATGCATATGGGTCAATATAAAAGAAAAAAAGAATCACATGGTCATAGGTGTATATTACAGGCCACCCAATCAAGCAGAAAAAATAGATGTCCTTTTTGCCAGCCAACTAACAAACATATGCAGGAAACACACAACAATAGTAATGGGAGATTTCAATTATCCTGATATCAATTGGAAAACTAATTCTGCAGCAAGTGAGAAATCAAATAAGTTCCTAACAAACCTAGCTGACAACTAGGGGGTGAAACTAGAAGATAGAGGGTGAAACTAGAGGGACAGCCATACTGGACTTAATTCTTACAAACAGAGAAGTGATAGAGGGAGTCGAAACTGCAGGAACCTTGGGTGACAGTGACCATGTCATACTAGAATTAAACATAACACAAACACAAGCAACAGAACATAATGACACCAGAGTCTTGGATTTTAAAAGAACTGATTTCAATAAACTCAGAGAGAACTTGGGAAAGATTCCATGGATGAAAATCCTAAAGGGGAAAACAACTCAAGAATCTTGGGAAACTCTAAAAAGTATGATCATAGAAGCCCAGACCAGCACAATACCACTGAGAAAGAAAAACAAGAAATCTAAAAAGAAACCAGCATGGCTGCACAAAGATCTCCCTGGCAAATTGAAAGAAAAAAAGGACAAGTACAAAAAAGGGAAAGAAGGACATACAACTAAGGCAGAATATCAGCAGATAGCTAGAATCTGCAAAGACAAAGTCAGGATAGCAAAGGCTCAGAACGAACAAAAACTTGCAACAAAAGTCAGAGATAATAAAAAAAGTTTCTTCCAACATATAAATAACAAGAAAAAAATCAAGAAAACAGTCAGTCCACTAAAGAGAGAAGATGGCATGGAAGTAACAGGCAACAGAGAGAAAGCAGAACTGCTTAACTCATTCTTTGCATCTGTCTTCATGCAAAAAGAAACTATAGCTCATCCCACCAAAAACATAACTGTAAAAAACAAACCAGAAATAAAACTTAAAATAAGCTAAAAAAATAGTAAGAGAACACCTGTTTGATCTTGATGAAAACAAACTCTGGATTGCATCCCAGAGTTTTAAAGGAGCTGGCAGAGGTCATCACAGAACCATATCTTTCAAAAATCCTAGAGCACCAGAGGACTACCAGAGGACTGGAAAAGAGCTGATGTGGTTCCCATCTTCAAAAAAGGAAAAAAAAACAGACCTAGGAAACTATAGATCAATCAGCCTAACATCAATACTCGGGAAGATATTGGAAAAGATAATTAAAAAAGATCTGCCAACATCTAGAAACAAGTAATAACTAACAGTCAGCATGGGTTTGTTAAGAACAGATCGTGCCAAATCAATCTTATTTCATTCTTCAACCCAGTGACTAAATTAGTAGACCAGAAAAATACTGTGGACATAATATATTTAGATTTCAGCAAGGCATTCGACAAAGTAGTCCACAACCTACTTCTTAGTAAGCTAGAAAAAGGTGGAATAGATAGCACCACCACTAGATGGACTTGCAACTGGCTGGCAAACCGTACTCAAGGAGTAGTCCTTAATGGGTCTAAGTCTACATGGAGGGAAGTAAGCAGTGGGGTGCCACAAGGTTCCGTCTTAGGCCCAGTACTCTCCAATATCTTAATTAACGACTTAGATGAGGGAATAGAAGGGGAACTTACCAAATTTGCAGATGATACTAAGCTGGCAGGAATAGCTAACACCGAAGAAGATAAGCTCAAGATCCAGATGGAACTTGACAGACTAGAACACTGGGCCATATCTAACAAAATGAAATTCAATGTAGAGAAAAGTAAAGTCGACACTTAGGCAAGAAAAACCAAAAGTACATGTTCCATACTAGCAGGCTTGAAGACCTGCATTCCTATTGGTCTGGAAAAGTTGGGCTGTGATTGGGCGAGATAAAGCACTCGTGATTGGTTCGTAAGGTCTTGCCGCGATTGGGTAAAACCAAGTGCGGCAAGCTCAAAAGTCTGTCATTGGCTGCCTAGCCACAGCCAGCTCTATAAAAAGAGCTGCCGCAGCTAGGGTTGTCGTCTCAGAATCTGTTCGCTAAATAAAGAGCTGTTGTTCACTACTCGTGCCTCGCCTCTCTATGGGACCCACCGACCAGACTTAACACTGGCGACGAGGGTGGGATTCTGAGACAACAAGTCTAATCAGCATGTGGCAAACAGCACAGAGACGACCAGCGAAATGGCCAGCAGCGCTGCGCCACCCGCACCATTTAACCCAGCCAGCGAGGACTGGGAGTCCTACATTGATCGTTTCCAAATGTTTTTGGAATCCAACAACTTAAAAGATGCTACCAGCAGCAAAAAATGAGCGGTCTTTTTAACGCATTGCGGACCCGCCATTTTTTAAATGACCAAGGCACTCGCGAAGCAATGGAGTGGGATACCCTAGCTCCCATCCTCCGGAACCACTACACTCTGGCTGTACCAACTCTCATCTGAAGGCATGGTTTCTATCAGCGGGATCAGCACGAGGGTGAGAGCATCGGAGAGTTCGTAGCAGATCTAAGAGACCTAGGGGGTTTGTGCGGATTCGCTAATTTGGACGAGGCCATGCGTGACCGGGTCGTCCTCAGCCTAAAAGACCTAACAATCCAAAGCAGATTGATGGCCAAGGGTGACATCTCCCTCACCGACGCCATAGCCGAAGCCACCGCAGCTGAAGCTACCCATAAATCAGCGGCGTGAATGCGGCATTCAAATGGAACTGACTGCCAATCAACCAGCAAGGCGACTACCACACCAGAGAAACTCGCAGCCTCCACCCACCATGGCAACATCGAATCCCCTTCTGACAGTGAAGAGGAAGAAATTCACAGACTTCAACTGGAACGTGAGCAGCGAGACCGGTGTGGTCGTAAGTCGGGATACCAATGTGTCAGCTGCGAAGGGAATCACCCGTGTTCCAAATGCAAGTTCCTGGATGCTGTTTTTCGTGTTTGTGAAAAACGAGGGCATATTGCCAAAGTATGCCGCAACAAAAGAAATTTCAGCCCCCGGCGTCGGGGAAACAGCTCGAGAAGACGAGATGGCACCCCCACCAAAAACCGGGACCACCCGACTGACCGATGGAGCCGGGACAGCCAACCCAAAAAATTCACCGATAAACCAAGAAGAGAAGAAACGCACCAAACAGTCATCATCGGTCACGCTTCATCAATAGACGCACAGAAGATACGTGTTGAGGTCACCATCGAGAACCAACTATGCACCATGGAAGTTGACTCTGGCTCCTACCTCTCTATGGTCTCATGGCAGACCATAAAGTGTCTAATACCCAGCATACGCTGCCAAGAGCTAAGCGACCAGAAACTAATCTTGAGAGACTATCAAGGTAACCGCATCCTGGTCGCTGGTACAGGACACTTCCAGATTTCCTTCAAAAACCACACCTCAATCCTACCACTCACAATCGTTGATAAGGACCGCCCCAGCCTACTCAGGTTGCAGTGGTTCGCACCGCTGGGAATCGAGATGGCAGGGATCAACCACACAGATGATGAAGACTGGGAAGCGACACTTGTACAGGACTTCCAAGAGGTCTTCAATGACACTTTAGGCAACTACAAGGGGTCTCCAATCTCCTTTAATCTTAGCCCTGACATCGCTCCCATCCACCTCAAACCGCGCCGAGTGCTATTTGCACTCAAACCTAAGATAGATGCGCAATTAAATAAGCTCATAGAGCAAGGTGTACTAGAACCTAACCACCATGCCCGCTGGGAAACATCAATTGTCACCCCCATCAAACCAGATGGCTCCCTGAGAATTTGTGGAGACTACAAGGCCACCCTCAACCATGATCTGCAGCAGAGTGCCTACCCCGTGCCAGTAGTCCATCATCTCCTACACTCACTGGGGGGTGGCAGAATCTTTGCAAAGCTCGACCTGGCACAAGCCTATCAACAACTGCCGGTCGATGCTGAAACTGCTGAGGCTCAAACTATCGTGACACATCGAGGGGCATTCAAATGCAACCGACTCCAATTTGGAGTCAGCGTCGCACCAGGGTTTTTCCAGAGCCTAATGGAAAGACTGCTACATGGAATTAAAGGAGTTGTACGATGTTTTAGTAGAAGCCCCCACTAAAAAGCAATTGGAAAAATGACTCAGGGCAGTCCTACAAAAATTTAAAGACTCCGGCCTCAAAGTAACAAAAGAAAAGTGTCAATTATGTACCGAAAGAGTTGAATTCCTTGGATACTTCCTTGACAAAAAGGGAATTCACCCTACTGACAAAAAACTAAGAGCCATCAAAGAAGCCCCCAGACCAAAACGGACCTCCAAGCATTCCTTGGACTCATTAATTTCTATAATATTTTCCTACCTCAGAAAGCGCCTGTCGCGGAACCTTTGCATAGACTCCTCGACAAAAAGCCTTCCTGGATATGGGGACGATGAGAGGAACACGCTTTTCGGCAAATAAAAAACCTTTTGACTTCAGACGCAGTCCTCATTCAGCATAACGAAACCCTACCACTGACTGTTACTTGCGACGCATCTCCCTTTGGTGTTGGCGCAATCTTAAGCCACACTTTGCCAAATGGAACAGAGGCTCCCGTTGCAATTTTTTCCAGAACCCTGTCCAAGCTGGAAAGGAACTACAGCCAGCTGGACAAAGAAGCCCTCACCATCGTTTCCACGGTAAAAAGATTCCACAAATACATTTATGGTAGGACATTTTCAATTATTACGGACCATAAACCCCTACTTGGCATTTTGGCGGGTAACTAACCCACTCCACACATCCTGTCACCTAGAATGACAAGATGGTCTGAATTTCTTGCCGCTTATAATTACCAATTAATACATCGACCAGGCAAGACTATCTCGCACACTGATGCTTTAAGCCAATCCCCCCTACCAGACGTGCTAGATGACCCAGCACCCACATTACCAATTTTACAAATAGAAACAGTATCCACACCACCATTGACCACGCAAGACATTGCCCACGAAACAAAAAAGGACAAACGCTTGGCGCGAGTTCTCAGCTGGGTGGAGAGGGGCTGTCCAGAAAGCGAGAAAAATGAACTCTTCAAACCATTTAAAAATTGACAAACTGAACTTTTTTCACAAAAGGGGAGAGTGGGGAGACCGGGTGGTAATACCAGAAACATTGTGGGGAGACCGGGTGGTAATACCGGAAACATTGCAGGAAAAAGTTTTGGATTTGCTTCACGACGGGCACCCAGGCATTGTACACATGAAAGCCCTGGCCAGGAGCTATGCTTGGTGGCCAGGCATGGACAAGCAAATTGAAACCTGGGTCGCCGCTTGTAACAAATGCCAAGAGACTTGCTCGGCTCCCCCAAAAGCCCCACCATTAGAATGGGAGACACCCAGAGGCCCGTGGTCACGCATCCATATTGACTTTGCAGGGCCAACCAAGGGGCATACCTTTTTAATCACCGTTGACGCTTACTCAAATTGGCTCGAAGTGAGCAAAATGGAAACAACCACCACGGAAGCTGTCATCAAGAAATTAAATAAACTTTTCACCACGCATGGTCTGCCAGATGTGATAGTATCTGACAATGGACCCCAGTTTACCACATTGGCTTTCAAACAATACTTGGCAGATCGCGGCATCCGACACGCATTGACATCGCCAGCTTACCCGGTGGCGAATGGCAGAGCTGAACACATGGTTCAATTTACAAAAAAAAACTCTTCAAAAAAATGGAACATGGCAACATCCACGAGAAAATCACCAAAATGCTTCTCATACAACACATCACACCCAACACCACTACCAACAAAAGCCCAGCAGAATTGCTGATGGGCAGAAAACTCCGGTCACCCCTAGACCACCTGCACCCTGCTTACACCCCAGAGAAACTGTTGGGTATATGGATACACCAACTGGTTTGGGTGAATGAATATATAAAACCTAGTTTTAAGTGTTTGCAGCTTTAAGCTCAAAAACTGCAATGTCATTGCATAATTATGGGTGCGGTTGCAGGCTGCAATAGGCAGTGAGAGAGACGTAACACTTCCTGGTTTCTGATTCTGGTTTCGAGTCCCTGGTCCTCCTGTTCCTGGTGTTACTGGTCTCTGGTCCGTCTGCTGTCTGCCTACTACTGTTTCCTCCTGTATGAGATGTCTACTGTGCAAGATACTTCTCTCAACTGAACACAAGGACTGTTTGCTTGGTGAGCTGTGGATTCAGCATTGTCTTTGTGAGAAAGGTATCAGAAGAAGAATTTACAAGCAGATAAAGACATTGTATTTACTGTTTAAAAGACTAGGTAACTGGATTGATAAACTGGATACTGACATATGGACTGAATGACTATTCTTAATCTCTGTGTGAATTAAATATCTATTTAAAAACCACAAACAGTGTTTTTGTCTCAAGTGTGTGTATACTCTTGGGCCCAGCCTCTCTCTCATTTGGCTGCCTGGCTTGACTGCTGCTGTGCACTCAGCTCGGGGGTTTATCCCCAAACACTAACATTGGTTATGGGCCCAGCAGTGTGCACAGTCTAGCTAACCAGGATATACCAGTGAGAGTTTGGTCAAGAGTTACACATTGCTGTAAAGACAAACTGTTTGTTGAATAGTTATTTTTCTCCAGAGCAATGGCACAAGTAAATTTGCCAAGTCTGTCCATGATATCCAGGTTAGATGGAACAAACTATGTTTCATGGTCAATGAAGTGTAGTTTACTGCTACGAAGAGAAGGTTTGTGGGACATAATTACAAACCCACCAGATGTATCCAACTTAGATCCTACTGTTGAAGAGGATGCCAGAAAGATACAGGACTATAAGCAAAAGAATGAACAAGCTTTGTGCATCATAGGACTGACTCTCTCAGACCAGCAACTGATACATATCCGTGGAGAGGAAAGTGCTGCCAATTGCTGGGATAATCTCAAGAAGGTTTATGTTCGAGACAGTGTAGGAGCTCATATCAATCTTACACGGAAGCTGTTTAGAACACATCTTGAGAAAAATGGAGACATGTTAACTCATTTAAACTGTATGAAAAGCATTTTTCAAGAATTACAAGAAAAAGAGCTTATATTTAATGAGTTGCAACAAGTATACATTATACTGTCTTCTTTGGATCGAAGCTATGATGATTTTGTGACTGCATTAGAGGTGTTGCCAAAAGACAGTTTATCAGTAACTGTGATAACCGGCAGGCTATTAGAGGAAGCCAGGAGAAGGAGTGAACGTGACCAGCTGAGAGCACATAAGCCTAATGAAGAGAAATTATCTTCAAAGCCTGAAAGAAACCAGCTATGTAAGCTGAAGCACCCGGAGGAAGAGAAGTTATCTTCAACGGCATACACAATTAAAAAGTGTTTTAATTGTGGAGGTAGAGGACATTTGGCAAGATTCTGCAGAAAAGGAAAACGCCAGAATTTAAAGAAGCCAAAGAAATCCTTTGAATTAGCCACATACAGCAACTGTGATGTGAAGAATGATATATGGGTGGTGGACAGTGGAGCATCCCACTGCATCACCAGAGATAAGACAAAGTTTATCAAAATGTCTACAAGCTCTCAACATATATCACTCGCTAACGGTTGGCATCTCAAGGCCAAGGGTGAAGGTATTGCTTATTGTCCATGTTTAAACCAGAATATAAACATGTTGTATGTACCACAGTTAAAAATGAACTTACTTTCTGTAAGAGAATTAGATAAACTAGGATATGTGGTTACATTTAAGAATAATAAGTGCATACTGGAAAGAGATAACAAAAAAGTAACTGCAGCTTTAAATGGAGCATTATATGTCTTACATGATAGTAAGAAAGGGGAGGCACAGACTGTATTTAATAATGTCAAGCCTCATGATGAATGTATCCATTTATTGCATAGGCGTTTGGGGCATGTAAATTTTAAAATGCTAAAACGTACAGTAGAGTTATCTGAAGGGATAAGGTTAAAACCCTGTGATAAGTATTTGCGTTGTAATGTCTGCTGTGAAGATAAGAGTAAAATATTGCCTGCAAATAGGCTAAATGGTTTCAAAACTAAAGAACCTTTAGAAGTAGTATTTGCAGACATTATAGGTCCAAAGAAACCCAGTATGGGGGGTGCTCGATATATACTGAGCATTATGGACCATTACTCTAGATATGGGTTTTGCTACCTAATGAAAAGCAAAACTGAAACATATCAACATTTCTTCAACTGGTTAAAGTTTGCAGAAAGGAAGACTAAACGGCAACTGATAACCTTGGTGACAGATAATGGTACGGAATTTGTTAACAGCAAATTCCAGAATAGATTAAAGGCAACTGGAATAGAGCATAAGAAATCTGCACCATACAGACCACAACACAATGCATTTATAGAGAGAAGAGGCCAAACACTACAGGCAATGGTTAGAACAATGTTAACTGATTCTGGATTACCTGATACTTTGTGGGGGGAGGCTGCAATGTGTGCTAATAATTTATTGAACAACGTTGTTAACTCAACCACTGGTGAAATACCATTCACCATGTGGCATGGCAGAAAGCCTGATCTGAGTTACCTGCACACATTTGGTGCACCAGCATGGGTGCATATCCCTACACAACTCAGGCGTAAAGGGCAACACAGAGCTAAACAATTTTTCTTCGTTGGTTACCAAGCTAACCATAGGGTATATAGATTTTGGGAGAAAGGCACATCTAGAGTGTTATGTAGTGCCAATGCCCAATTTCTAGAGCACGTAGGATGGGATAAGTTAGAGCAGGATAACAATAAAGAAGTGGTTATTGAATCCTACAGAAATCCCATTAAGTATCCCTGTAACTTTAAAAATAAAGTAAAGACAGAAGTACAGGAAGAGATTGTGCCCATAGAAGAAGAAAAGGAAGAAATAGATGAGCAAGATGAGGAAAAGGACCAGGTAGTAACTCAAGAAAGTCCTCATACAAGCCCTGTAATTCCCAGAAGAACTACACGTATATCTAGACCGCCTGATAGATACCAGGCTAACACAGTGTGCCAGGTAAATAGAGTTCCATCTACTGTGGATGAGATTAAAAAGTATCCTTCTAAAGAGAAAGAAAATTGGTATGCAGCAATGAATAAGGAATTGAAATCCTTGAAGGATATGAAGGTATATGAAAATGTGAGATTACCTGTTGGTGTAAAACCCATTGGCTGCAAATGGATTTTTAAGATAAAAACTGATAAGGATGGAAACACAATCCATAAGGCAAGATTAGTAGCCCAAGGTTTTAGACAAAGTGCAAAAGACTATGATGAAGTATTTGCACCTAGTCTTAAAGCAGCAACTTTAAGGGCAGCATTAGTGTGGGCAGCAAGCAAGCAATATATAGTTAACCATTTAGATGTGGAAACTGCTTACTTGCACGCTCCACTAAGACATACTGTTTATATGAAAAGGCCTAGTGGATTGAAAGGTGATAATAATAATGATTGTTGGTTGTTAAAAAAGAGCCTCTATGGTCTTAAACAATCGGGCTATGAATGGAACCAGTATATTGTGAAGGAACTGACCAATATAGGGTTTAAAGCTGGTTTAGCCGACCCATGTCTATTTAAGAGAGAAAAGAATGGGAAGATATCATTATTATTGTTGTTTACTGATGATATTGCTCTGATAACTAAGACTAATGATGAAGCAAATGAAATAATTGCATCATTAGCCAAGAAAATAAAAATCAAGCAATTAGGTGAGATAAAGAGATATCTAGGTTTAAATATACTGAGAACACAGAAAGGGTTTAAGATATCTCAAGAAGATAAGATATCTAAATTGCTATTAGATTATAAAATGGAACTTTGTAAGCCTGCAAAGACTCCAATGAGTCAGGATATTTGCAAAATGGATACACAAAGTCCCAAATGTGATAAGGAACTGTATCAATCTTTGATTGGTAGCTTATCATATATTAGCAATTGGTCAAGGCCAGATATTGCTTTTAGTATTAATCAGCTGGCACGGCACAATAATGACCCGCTTCAGTGCCACTGGATAGCATTGAAAAGAATCTTAAGATATCTTAAAGGAACATTACACCATGCACTGTATTTAGAACCAGAAGGTGATCTCATATTGAGTGCTTATGCAGATGCTAGTTTTGCATCAGAAAGAGATACAAGAAAGTCGACTTCAGGAACAGCCATAATGCTGGGTAAGACATTAATTGGTTGGAAGTCAATTAGACAACAGCATATAAGTTTGTCTACTATGGAGGCAGAATTCTCCTGTTTATCACTATTATGTACTGAGTTGATTATGTATAAACAAATGTTGAAAGATATGGGTATAACTGTAAATTACCCTATAGTTGTACATGAAGATAATCAGGCAGCAATTCAAATGGCCACAAGTATTGCAGTAAAAACTAGGAGCAAGCATACAGATTTGAGGTATCTGAATGTAAGGCAATCTGTAAATAGTAAAATGATACAGCTAGAGTACTGTATGTCGGAGGACAATATAGCTGATAATTTTACTAAAGCCCAAGGTGCCATCAAGCACCTAGAAAGTTGTGAAAAATATGGGTTCAGATTGTAAAGGCATTATATATTTATGTCACCCAAAAGTGGAGTATGTTGGGTATATGGATACACCAACTGGTTTGGGTGAATGAATATATAAAACCTAGTTTTAAGTGTTTGCAGCTTTAAGCTCAAAAACTGCAATGTCATTGCATAATTATGGGTGCGGTTGCAGGCTGCAATAATAGGCAGTGAGAGAGACGTAACACTTCCTGGTTTCTGATTCTGGTTTCGAGTCCCTGGTCCTCCTGTTCCTGGTGTTACTGGTCTCTGGTCCGTCTGCTGTCTGCCTACTACTGTTTCCTCCTGTATGAGATGTCTACTGTGCAAGATACTTCTCTCAACTGAACACAAGGACTGTTTGCTTGGTGAGCTGTGGATTCAGCATTGTCTTTGTGAGAAAGGTATCAGAAGAAGAAGATTTACAAGCAGATAAAGACATTGTATTTACTGTTTAAAAGACTAGGTAACTGGATTGATAAACTGGATACTGACATATGGACTGAATGACTATTCTTAATCTCTGTGTGAATTAAATATCTATTTAAAAACCACAAACAGTGTTTTTGTCTCAAGTGTGTGTATACTCTTGGGCCCAGCCTCTCTCTCATTTGGCTGCCTGGCTTGACTGCTGCTGTGCACTCAGCTCGGGGGTTTATCCCCAAACACTAACAGAAACCCCTAGGATCCAGCAGCAAACACCGCGCCTTCAAAGTAGGAGACACTGTCTTCGCCAAAAACTTTACAGGGGACCCACTATTGACCAGCTAAGGTCCAGGCTGGCCGCCTCTCCCCTCACGGACTCTAACCAAGAAATCAGACGGGGGGAGCTCAAACTCAAAAAAAGAACCGGTACCTGTGCAGGCAGAACACCCCACACACACATTAAATAAAAACCAAACATTAAACCAACAATACTTACCAGCCAGCAGGGAACCGTGGCAGACGGGTACTTCGCCTGGAAGCAGCAACCGGACAAGCTCTACCAGCCCAGAGAACCCAGGCGGGAGAAATGTCATAATGAGCTGACTTTAGAAAAGCATTCTTCAGCTCAGTTAAAAGAAAAGGAAAAGAAATGGCAAACCAATTGTGTCATGAAGATTATTGGAAGCTAAGGACCAGGTAAGTAAATAAATACCCAGGTCAGATCAGACTGTAGTTTATTGTTTTGTTTTCCCTTTCTTGAAGAATGAGATGGCAGCACTAATGAGCAGTTACAAGACCGTTCAGTGGTACCCAGCATTTCTCGATGTCAGAACGAAACAGAACAGAATAGAATAGCAGAGTTGGAAGGGATCTTGCAGGCCTTCTGTCCAACATCCTGTTCAAGCAGAAAATGCTCTTCCATTTCAGACAAACTGTTGTCCAATTTTTTTAGAAACCTCCAGTGCTGATCCTTCCATGGACCATGCAGTTGAGCCCAGGGAACACTCTAGTCTAATTCATGCCTTTATCACGCATTCCCCCCTTTTTTCCTGCTAATATATATATTTCTTATCTTGACCTGTGCTAAACTTGGTTTGCCAGCAGGGTGGGAGGCCAGAGGTTCTCGGGACCATCTCAGCTCCTCGGATATCAAAGCAGAACATAGGCGAGCCTAATTTGCAGCTGCCCATTCCTTCCCCCTGCACACCAGCCAAGCACCTGCTTCTCAGCTGTGCTCTCCCTGACATGGGCAAACAATGAAACTTTTATTATTTTATTTTATTTTATTTATTCTACTGCTGCCTGTCTCACAGTTTGAGGGGACTCTGAACAGCTTACAGTGTGATAAAGTACACAAATATAAAAAGAATTATAAAAGAGGTCAAAATTACAGAAAATTCCAACAAACGAAAAACCCTGGGTCTGGAGCGGAGAGGCAGTGGGGCCTTCTCTGTTAGTGTACCAACCACCTCCAGTCAATAGCATCTTCTTTGGGACTCCAGGCCAACCGCCATAGCCAAGTTTTAAGCTTTTTCCTGAAGTCTGAAAGAAAGTAACTCTTGCTTCCTGGGGCAAAATGTTCCCAAGAGCTGGGGGGGGGCAGAAAAGGCTCTTTCCTTGGCTGATGGGGTCTGCAGTAGGCCCCTTCTGTCAGCACAAGTAGGGTGGGCCAATCCTATTGGGGAAAGATAGTTCCACAGATATCCTGGACCAAGGCCAAGGGATAAAGGTGATAACCAACATCCTGAATTGCACTTGGAAGCAGATCAAGAGCCAGTGCAGCTTGTGTAACAATAGTTACCCCAGGGGCCTCCAAAACTGAACTGCTTTCTGCATCAATTTTAAGTTTCAAATACTCTTCAAGGGTAGCTCCATATAGAGTTCATTGCAAAAATCCCCTTGATTGTGGCTCCATGCTGAATGCAAACCAGAAGCTCCTTTAAGAATTTGCTAAAGCATCATGTGGGAGTCCCATCAGAAATCCAGATGGTTCCATCACTCAAGACATTTAGAAAAGCCTTCAGAATTGAACTCTTCAGAAGACAAGAAGCGGGTCTTCCGGTTTTGAGCCTCTTCGGCGACAGACAAAAATCCGTGATCGTGCGTGGTTTCGGTCTGGGCTCGCCGCTGGAGCTCCACAAGCCAGCTGGTTTTGGGGCTAAGCCACCCCTTAGACATGGTGAAGAGGGGGGAGACTACCAACAGGGTTGAGGAGAGCTGCATCTCTCCTCCTCAGCTGGCCATTACTCCCTTTCCTGAAGGCGGTTGCAGCAGTGGTCAGAAATGGCCACCTCAAAGAAGAACTCGACCGGAAAAGAATGTGCAGGAGGAAGATAAGAAGTGAAAGTTCTGGCTGACTGGGTTAAATTGCAAAAGCAACATCTAAGGTACCCTGGAATTTAAACTAAAAAAAAAAGTAACATCGTTCCCAAAGAAGATTCGGAAGCAGCGAAGGAAAGTGAAAAGGGAAAGGTTTGGCTTTTTTTTCTTCTCTCCCTTTCCCTATACTGACAACCAAGAGACTTAAATAAGAAATTGGAAAAAAAATCCGCTTTGACATCAACAGGCAATTAAGCTGAAAATAAAATAAAATGTCAAAGGGATAATAAAGATTTCTGGACATTAAAAGGTTTTTTATAAACAGGGAAGAAGAGGAAAAGAATAAAAGGGCAGGATCTGGAAAAAGGGAGGAGACTGCCTGGAATTAAAAGGAATCTACAGTAAAACTTTAACAAGACTTTTCAAAGATACATTTTAACTGAAACTTGGTAACTAAATTGTAGAACCCCAGGAAGAGGAAGTGAAAAAAAAGCAAAAAGGAACAGCTTGAGTGTATTTGGATTATTTGGTGATCATTGGATTCTTGGTTATTGCATTTGAATGACTAAAATTAATTGGGTGGTTGTTTAAAAATTTATATAATGGCACTACTTCTGGATGAATTGAAAATGGAACTTTAAAAGTACAAAGAAGATGCACAAGAAGGAAGAGGCTCTTTCGGCTTTATTTTTCAATTCTTAGAAATGGAGATTTGGAACTATGAGTAACAACAAGAAACGTCTGCAAAACAAAAAGACCGGGACGAAGAAGAAGCCATCTTTAATGAACAAGTAATCCTATGTGGGGAAGAAAAAGGAAAGAGGGGAAAGAGAATGGAGAATTTAAGACTTAAAAAAACAACCAAAGAAAAGAAAAATAGTTCGAAAAATAAGTATAATATTGGAAAGCAACAGAAGAGGGGAATTCAGAAGAAAGAAACAGAGGTAGAGAGACAAGGGGGTAAAAAGGGGAGAGAGAAGAAGAGAGGGAAGAAGGAAAGGAAAAGAAGTTATAAAGGACAGAAACAAGATATAGAGAAACAGGGCCTATTTAGAGATAATGGGTGAAAATTTAACTGAAAAAGGGATTCTGTAAAGGTACATAAGATTGTATTGTTATATTAGTATTAGAAATAATTTTAGAAAATTGGAAACAATGTATGATTAAAATGAGGGATAAAATAGCTACTGTAATCTTGTGACATGTTTGTTAATAAAATAAATGAAATAAAATAAATGAGAGAATTGAATTAGGAAGGGACAGGAACATTTTAATTAGTTAATGTTTTATAAAATATAAGTGAAGGGGGGGGGAGTTAATTATGGAAAACTTATAACTGTTCCCATAGAAGTATGATATTTAATTGAAAAGTAATGTTAAAGAAGTTAAGATTTTAATGAATATTAATATTAATGAATTGGATTATTAATGAATTGAATTGGAATGGAATATGTTGTTTTAACTACATATATTTATAATCCTTTTTTTTTCTTTGTAAGAATATAGTGTGTATTTTAAGAATGTACCAAGCAGAATCTGAATTGAAGTTATGTATTATATTGAATGTTAAACTTTAAGGTATATATTGAAGCTTAAATAAGAGTTAAATGGATAAAATTAAAATATATAAAGGTGTCATACTCCAATCAGCAACTACAGGAGAAACTTTGTTTAATGAGAAAAGATAATATGAAATTGAAACAGGACAGACAAAAAGTATAAATATAAGGATTTGAATCGAGATGAGATAATTAAAATAAAATTAAGAAAATTAAAAGAGGGGAGAAGCTATGTAGAAAATGTAAAACAGTAATAAGATATGGAATTGAACATAAAAATGAGCATGAAATTGAATTTGTGTCTGTATGAAGAAATGTAACCCGGGATCACGCTACTTTCAAAAAAGATGTTTTATTTGTATTTCTTTGTGAAAACTCAAATAAAATTTACAAAAAAAAAAGAAGACAAGAAGCAACAGGTGGAAGCCCATCAGATGGAGATCCAACGTAGAAGCAAGGAGAAACTTCCAGACAGGGAGAATGATTGACAAATGGAAGAGCCTGCCTCCCTGAGTCATGGGAGCTGATTTTGTAGGTCATCTAGTCCACCCCCAAGCAGGAGACCCTACACCATTTCTGACAAACAGCAGTCCAGTCTCTTCTTGAAAACCACCAGTAAGAAAGCTTCCACAACTTCGGAAGGCAAGCTGTTCCACTGGTTGATTGTTCTCATGTTAGAAGACAATGTATTTGTCTATCATCAGCACCATTATTCCTTTAAACCTTTCTGATGATTGTACTTTAAAAAAAGCCATTGACAAGTATATCCTTCTGTTATCAGATCTCTTGATTTCATTTTTCAGTTGCCTTGAGAAAATTCTAGCACAACAGTTTAGGTTGACCATTTATGTTTACTTATTATTTCTTGCCTATAAAATGTGCTAAGAGCCATAAAGCTATTTTGAGGCACAACTTACATTTGTATTTCTTCCATATTCTCAGAGTAGTATGAGTAATTTAACGATTTTTAAAATCTACATTATGTTTAGCTTTTTTTACCACAAATATCCATACAGCCCAAATCTCAGATCTCCTGGCTTCAAAAATTCTCTTTCTCAGCAACACCCATTTTTCAACCAAACTAAATAATAAGCAGAAAATTATAATTTCAGATCAAGTAAACTCAAACTCTCTCTTTCTTTGCATCTTGTACTTAACTTGTGTTTTTCCCTACCATACAAGAAGCAATAGCCCTTAGACTTATATACCACTTCCCAGTGCTTTACAGCCCTCTCTAAGCGGGTTACAGAGTCAACATATTGTCCACAACAATTTGGATCCTCATTTTACTCACCTCAGAAGGGTGGAAGACTGAGTCAAATTTGAATAGACCATTCTGATATTGTTTAAATGGTATATCAGAAAAAATCAAGTATTACCAAAACAAAAATAACATTCTAGGTAAACATTCATTTTAACCAGAGGTATTCTCACCAGCAATAATAGGTTTGTTTTTTGCCATCTTACTATGTTTTTTTAAACCTCATTCCACATAGTAACCATTAAGTATTCCCAAATATGGCCATAAAGTGGAGTCGGCTAGCAGACTCCACTCATTGGCCCAGCTACTGGCAGGAGAAATAAAGTCCTGTCAGTGGCTGAAGCTTTGGACAGTGCCAGTTACAAAAGCCGGCACCTACCGCAGCTGAACAGCTTTTTTACTTAAACAGAATAAAAAGAGTTTTACCTGCTCCTGCCAGGTCCTGCCTCTTATTCCTGTGGATCCATCTAACACTGGCAACAAGGATGGGATTCTGAGCTGAGGAGAGAACAAAGGACACCTTGTGGGACTTGGATGCCATTTTACCGGCCATCGCAATGATCGTAACCAACATGGCACAATGTTTGACTAGCCTAGCACACCACCCAATGTCAATCCCCTACGACCCAGCAAAGGAGATATGGTCCTCATACATGGGCCAATTCAACCTGTACCTGGAAGTCAACGGACTCCAAACAGTCCCCTGATGCACAGAAAAAAGTCTTATTCCTGATCTATTGTGACTCCGAAATTTACAAAATGGCAGATCCCCTCGTATCGGATGACATGCAGAGTGTTTCCTGGGATGAACTCCAACGGGCACCCAAGGGACATTACATCCCCTCTCCCTCCTACTTGGCAAGCCAGCACAACTTTTACACATGGAGCCAGAGAGAGGGGGAGACAATAAACACATTCATAGCCGATCTGTGGAAGTTAGCAAAAAACTGCAGATTCCCAGACACAGAAGGGATGATCAGAGACTGAATTATCCTGGGAATGAGGGACCAAATGCTACAAAAGAGACTTTTGGCCAAGGAGGACGTCTTGTTCAAGGAAGCCATCGATGAGGCACAAGCCACAGAGTCCTCTGACAACTCAGCAGCGCGGATCAGAGGGGTGGGGAGGGTCCATTCAACCAAGACCGATCACCACTCCAACCAAAGTGACTTCGCCTTCAAAGCAAGCGAGGACGATAATGGAGAAGTGCACAGGGTAAAGTCTGGTAAGCCAGATGGGAAACAAGGAAATAGAGAGTGCGGGGGTTGTGGAGGAAATCATCTCTGTTCGGCATGCCATTTTAAAGATACTATCTGCTGAAGATGTGAGCGCAGTGGCCACATTGCGGAGATATGCTGAGCCATCCAACTGACCAACAAGCAAGGCAGGTAGGCATCATCACCCACAAGGCAAAATGGCCACCAAGGGGGAGGGCAGAAGGCTCCTGGCAGGAAATTCAAAAGGAGAGATGATGCCAGGGAAGAAGAAACACACTTTACCTTCATTGGCTACGCCCAGACCCAGGTAAGACATGCCGATGTCTACGAGGCCAACAAAATAATGGCCACAGTATCCATCGAGGGCAAGCCCTGCCAGATGGAAGTAGACTCAGGATCCTACATATCCATGATCTCATGGGACACCCTCAAAAGACTCCAACCCAAACTGTGGTGTGACCAATTGGAACCACAGACTATTATATTAAAGGACTACTAGAGCTGCCGAATACCTGTCCTGGGCAGGAAGACAGCCCACATAGAATATGGCCAATTTCAAGGAAACCTGCTAGTCACCATAGTAGACTGAAACCTGCCAAGTCTACTAGGAAGAGAATGGTTCCAGCTGCTCCAGATCAACCTCACCAGCGTGCATGCAGCAGAGGCCACCCCTCCACGCCTGGCAGCAGACACTGCAGGACTGGAATGGGAATTCAGCGATGACTTCGACGACAAACTGGGCAAGTTTACACAGGGATCCCAATATCATTTAATTTAGACCCCAACATTGCCCCGGTTCAACTCAAGCCGAGGCGAGTCCCGTTTGCTCTCCAGCCCAAGGTCGAAGAACAATTAGATAAGCTAATTGCCCAAGGGGTCCTCGAGCCGGTTGATCATGCCATATGGGAGACCCCAATCATCATCCCAGTTAAACCAAATGGGTCAGTCAGGATTTGTGCTGACTACAAGACAACATTGAATAAGGCCCTCCAACAAAGCACCTATCCCATGCTGGTAGTACAGCACCTTCTGCACCCCCAGGGCCGAGGGACTACATTCAACAAATTAGATCTGGCCCAGACCTATCAGCAACTGCCCATTGATGAGTCAATCACTGAAGTGCAGACCATTGTCACAAACCGAGGTGCTTTTAAATGCAAGCAGCTGCAATTCAGAGTCAGCATTGCCCCCAGCCTGTTCCAGAGTATTATGGAAAGGCTACTGCACAACATTCTGGGGATAATCCCATATTTTGATGATGTAATCATCTCAGCTGAAAGCAGACTGAGAGACAGAGGACAGACTGAGGACAGTATTGGGCAGATTCCAGGAAGCCAGACTGAAATTAAAATGGAGTAAATGCCACCTAGCCATCCCCCAAGTGGAGTTTTTGAGTTTCCTGATAGATGCATCCAGAATCCAGCCTCCGACCCACAAATGGGAAAGTGAAGGCAATACGGGAAGCCCCCACCCCACAAAACAAAATCGAACTGCAAGCCTTCCTGGGGTTACTCAACTTCTACTATGTATTCTTACCACAGAAAGTGACCATCGCAGAACCACTGCACAAACTGCTAGATAAAACAACCACCTGGACCTGGGGGCAACAGGAGGCTTTTAAAAAGATTAAAGCCATCCTGACATCCAGCAGCATTCTCATACAATACAGCAAGATGCTACCATTGACACTCACATGCAATACCTCTCCCTATGGAATTGGAGTGGTCCTCAACCACCAACTACCCAATGGGGCAGAAGCTCCCATAGCATATTACTCAAAGACACTGTCCAAAACACAAAGCAACTATAGCCAAATCGACAAGGAAGCACTTGCCGCAGTCACAGGAGTCAAGCGCTTCCATGAATACCTTTATGGAAGACAATTTGATTTGATCACTGACCACAAACCACTGCTGGGCATCCTCGCCGGAGACAGACCCACACCAAACATCCTATCACACAGGATGTTAAGATGATCTGTCTTTCTGGCCAGATACAGTCACTGCATAATCCACAGGGCAGAAAAAGACATCTCCCACGCTGACGCCCTGAGCCACTGTCTCCTTCCAGACCTAGCCAAAGACCCACTACTGTCCACCACAGTATTACTAGTGGAAGAGATACTCCCCGGACTGATGACGTCTACAGAGATTGCAAGATTCACAGCCCGCAACAAAATAATGGTGCGGATTTCAAACTGGGTGTGGAGGGG
Organism: Pseudonaja textilis; assembly: GCF_049901715.1. Lineage (NCBI taxonomy): Eukaryota > Metazoa > Chordata > Lepidosauria > Squamata > Elapidae > Pseudonaja > Pseudonaja textilis. The sequence goes on from NC_141999.1 coordinate 448,852, forward strand.
ATGGCCAGAAGCAGTAATAGAGGATGAATTCAAACCATATAAAAACAGACATGCCGAGCTGTCAGTACTAAAGGACTGCATACTCTGGGGGAGAGAGTTGTCATCCCCCCCCCCACTAAGGAATAGAATACTGACACTACTACATGAGTGCTACCCAGGGATAGTCCGAATGAAAGCCCTGGCCAGAAGGTGTAGTGGCTGGGGCTGGACAAGGAGATAGAAACCAGACCAGCCCCCCCAGCAGCGAGCCCCAGAAAATGGGAGACACCTACAGCTCCATGGGTCTGGGTACACATCAACTTCGCCAGGCCCTGCCAAGGGCAAACCTTCCTCATAGTCGTCGACATGTACTCTAAGTGGTTGGAAGTAATACTAATGAAGTCCACCACATCAAAGGCCACCATAAGAACCCTCCAACAACTATTCTCTGCTCATGGGCTGCCGGATGTCCTTGTCTCCGACAACAGGCCGCAGTTCACCTCGCATTCCTGGCCAGACTGTTCGCACCTGCTGATCCGGCAACAAATGGACAAGTGGAGAGAATAGTCTGAACAACCAAAGAAATGCTCAAGTGGATGGGCCAAAGGGACTGGCAAGAAAGGATTGATAAAATGCTCTTGGCCCAACACATCACACCTCATGCAACAACACACTGTAGCCCCGCAGAACTATTAATGGGCCGAAGGCTATGATCAACACTCGACAGAGTCCACCCCAACTACAGCACTGAGACACCCGTAGACTCCCCAGGAAAGTGCAGGCAATTCACCATAGAGGACCCGGTCTATGCTCACAAATTACCCACATGGGTAGCAGCCATGGTCACAGGGATTACAGGGGCCCAATCATACAGGGTAGAAACTGAAGAAGGGAGGTTATGAGAGAGACACATTGATCAGATCAGAGGCTGGGTCACTAGCACAGACAACCAGCCAGACACCTGACATGCTCCAGAAGAACGGTCCCTGACTCAGGCCCTACCCACAGAGCTCAGCAAGAAAACTAACTGCCTAGCCTCTAACCTAGACAGAACACGGGAACACTTATCTTTTGAAGAAGAGGTCCCACGGTGTACTTCTGAGGCCTCAGGCTCAACGATCCCTACTTTGCCACAAGAGGACTTCGAGATGGTTCCACAGGCAGGGACCAGAGCAGCAGTGGACCCATCCGCTTGGGCCGCCACCCCAGGAACTAGTGAGGTGCTCAGGTCCAGTCGCACCTCTCAAAGCCCCTCCTACCAACATGACTATGTAAGGTATGCGAGTGCTGATTGGAAGAATACTAACTAGGAGAGGAGGGGTATTCCCAAATATGGCCATAGAGTGGAGTCGGCTAGCAGACTCCACTCATTGGCCCAGCCACTGATGGGAGAAATAAAGTCCCATCAGTGGCTGAAGCTTTGGACTGCCGCGGCTGAGCAGCTCTTTTACTTAAACAGAATAAAAAGAGTTTTACCTGCTCCTGCCACATCCTGCCTCTTATTCCCGCGGATCCAACAGTAACATAATTATTTTGAAATAGGATATAATTCATATTTGTCAAATTGATTCCCAATATTTTACCTTTTTTCAACCTGAAAATATGTTTTGTTCTTCAATTCTGTTTGTTCTTTGTAAATATCTTCATCTATTAATTAATTTTAAAACAAAAAAGTTTATACATTAAAATTTCTTTTTAAATTACAATTCTTCTTTTAAATCTTTAAAATGAAGCTCAAGTCATCTGCAAAAGCTCTTTACTAATAAGTCTCTTTTCAAAATCTTTTCTTCCATAATCCTCTCAACCTCTTGTCTATGGAGATTCTCAATCATCCACGTAATGATTGCCCAAAGGTACTTTTTTCCAAAAGACAGCTGGGCTTTGTTTTGTTCTTTGAAAATGTTTCACTTCTCACTCAAGAACCTTCTTCAATTCTAATTTAATTTTAATATTCAGTTATAACTTCTGTAGTTCATATCAACTGTTCCTTTCTATTTGCAATTATTGTTACACAAATTTCTCTGTTTATTAAAAAGACTTAATTAATAAGGTGCTCATAAGAATTAAATTAAAATAATATCTGCCAAGTAAACTAATCAGCTTGCTTACAGTGGTAACAATCTGGCTGCACAAGACCAAGCCTTAAGAAGAAATGTATGCTAAGCCAGAATTGAGAAGACAGCATCGAACAGTAAATGGTGCCTCTGTAAAGAAACTGAAGAAAGAGTGGAACACCTGTTTAGCTGCTGCAAGATTGCACAGACTGACTACAAGCAATGTCATGACAAAGTAGCAACAATGCTGCTACACAAGCTAAATTGCTCGGGGACTTTAAAATTCAAACAGACAGGCATCTGCCACTTAACACACCAGATTTAACAATTGTCAATAAGAAAGAAAAAAAAAGTCTGGATAGTGGACATGGCAGTACCTGGAGACAGCAGAACAAAAGAAATAAAAAGCACTGGAGAAGATAACAAAATACAAAACCTACAAATAGAAATAGAACGACTGTGGCAAAAACAAACTAATGTAATACCAGTAGTAAAAGGAGGCATGGGTGCAACCTCAAAGCAACTGGAGCACCCCTTGAACACCATTGGCATTGACAAACTCACCAGTCAATTGCAAAAGGCAGCTTTGCTGGGAATAGCTTACATCTGTGATGAAATCTATAACATCCTCAAACATCCGCACCTGCCCTATCCCAGGTCCTTGGGAAGGACTCAAGAGGCAGACAAAAATGCCAAATCCAGTTTGAATATCTGGTTGACTGTGCAGTGAACCATTATTATTAATAAATGCAATGTTCTGATGAGGTTGAGGGCTATGTTGGTGGGAGAGCATTCTCCCAAAAGGATCACCCATGCCAGAAGAGTCTTAGCAGAAGAGCTAGAAATCAGTCCTAATTTCACCTGACTGTAGGAAGTTAGCACCCACCCTGCTCCTAGAAAATTGAAATATCCTAGGAAATATTAAAAAGGCAAAATATTGCCCCTAAAAAGAGTAGAAACTCAGAAGCAGAAACTCACCTCAGAAGTAGAAGCTCACTCCACCTTTGTTAATGGGTGGGCCATTAAGGCCTGGGCAAGGATGCTTTACATAACAAAGATCTTCAGGTAAAGCTATAGCAGTTGCCAAAAACCCTTCTCAGTGCATCATCATCTAGCAAGGCTCAACCAAACCTGGAACTCAGGACAGCCTACAGAGTTGCCTCTGCATGGCCCTATGGGAGTCTGACAGCCAATCAGAATACAAGCTCAAATTCAAATCCCAACAGAGGGCATAAAACCAAAGGATTCTCAGCATCTCACCCCTTCTTTCTTCACCCAAGGCATGTGATCCTGTCCACCATTAAACCATCTTTCCAAGCAGTCACCATGTTTCCAGTATCTTTCTTCCCCACTTGGAACTGAATCCAAAAGGATATTTCTTCCAACATACCATACTGGGTCTCCCTGGCTCCCCTCTGAATGCTGAATTGTTCCCCCAATAGTCAGGAATAAAAGGAAGGAAGGAAGGAAGGAGGGAGGGAGGGAAGGAAGGAAGGAAGGAAGGAAGGAAGGAAGGAAGGAAGGAAGGAAGGAAGGAAGGAAGGAAGGAAGGAAGGAAGGAAGGAAGGAAGGAAGGAAGGAAGGAAGGAATCCACAAAAACACACAGAAAAGAAAGACAACATGTATACCTACCTCTTCCTCAGGATACAGCTCATCCAGTTGATATTTTCCTTCCAGTCTTCTCCCTTTCCTTCCATCAAGCACCTAGGGTGGAATAGTGCAATATATTCTACATGCCTGTTACAGAAAGTAGCCATAAAGAACTCCAGAGCAATTTAAGAGTGACAAGAGTACAAATAACAAAAGCCCCCAAATCTAGATCATGCCCGGAGATCCAAAAATGAGTTCCCTTTTTTCCCCTCATCTAAATAGCTTATGAAGATGCTGAAGAGTACTGGACTTAAGGCAAAACTTTGGGGTACCCCACTGTATACATCTCCCCATTTAGATGCAGTTCCATTAAGGACTATGCATTGAGTGGCGAGTTACAATTCCATCTGGTAATAATGCTGTCTAACCCATATTTTTCTATATTATCAAGTAGTAGGTTATGGTCAGTGGTGGGATTCAATTTTTTTTACTATCAGTTCTGTGGGCGTGGCTTGGTAGGTGTGGCAGGGGAAGGATACTGTAAAATCTCCAGTCAGAGGTGGGATTTGCCAGTTCTCCAAACTACTCAAAATTTCTGCTATCAGTTCTCCAGAATTGGTCAGAACCTGCTGAATACCACCTCTGGTTATGGTCTTCTTTGTCAAATGCCTTACTGAAGTCCAAGTAAATTATATCCACAGCATTTCACTGGTCCACTAATTTTGACAATTTGTCAAAGAATGCAATTAGATTTTCCAGCACCCACATTACTTTAATGTGCCAACTGTGAGCCTTCCGGACCAGTCAAAGCTGAAATTTTCATCCATTTTGGTTACAATTACTTTAGGTGGGTCTACCCCTGAAAAGTGTTCAGAATTTGCAATTGGTACCAAATGTACCAACCAGTCTCCTGGCCAGTACTAGACCCAGAAATCCTACAATTTCTGTAGAGAAAGATCTACAGTATGCTGGTTATCAGGCAGAGTTTAAGGTCCTGGCACTAACATTTAAGGGTTCTGAGTAATTTAGAGCTTGATTATTTGAGGATCTGCCTTTTGCATGATGAATTTGGCCACCCCTCCACCCCCACCCCTTATTAACAGGAGAAGCCCTTTTGAATTCATTCCCCAAGGAGATGTCTGTGGCTCCCGTTCTCTTATTCTATGCAAGAAAGAGGTACTTCTCTTTTTTTTAATCTTTTAACTGTTCATAATTTTGTTCTCTTCAATTGGTATCATCATTTTTATTATAATTATTTTAGTTTTGATTTAATTGCATTAGTATTTTTATATTTGGAATAAACAGAAAGGCAGGATATACATTCAGTAATAATAACCAAAAAAAAAATCTTCCCTTGAAACCTGATAGTTACAGGGTACTGAATATGAATCAGTACTGGAGAACTCAGAAAGTTTCTGTCACAAGTAATCTAGTTTGATGTCTATTATGAAACCTCCTAGAGTAAAATAATATAAGATACCAGACAGTTTCATTTTCCCTGGAAGGTTTTAAAAATTAAATTGGACAAGTTTTTGAGGCAAAATGTTTTATAGTTAACTCTTTGGTTCTCCACCTTGTTTTCCAGCCTGTGTAGATCTTTAAAGTTTCATTTAAAACATATCTTGTCATTCCTTGGATCTGACATTCTTGCAGCTCTTTTTGTCTTAGATTGAAAGGATTTTAAAACATGAAGCATACCTCTGCTTTTGTATCAAAAATTTCAGCCATTTTGTGACTTGAGGTGAATCATAAGCATATTGAGTATGAACCCAAAAGGTATTAAGCATCATCTGACACACTTCACTCCCCCAGAAGTTGAGGTGTTAGAAATCTGGAAGAACTTTGTTCCGTTGTACACCAAAGTTCCATCTTATATTATTTTTGAATAGAAATGTGAAAGATTTCAAAAAAGCACCAAATAACTTTCTGTCTTTCTTACTGAACCCTACAGCTGAGGAAGAAAGAGAAGAATACATGCAAACTTATGGGCAGGATATTATTGATTGAGCTATTTATTTGTGGAAAAAAAACAGGAAGAGACAAATGTGCTAACTATTTTTAAATAAAGGAGAAATAAGGCCCGGTAACCTGCAGACATAGCACCCTGATGTCTGTGTTGGGCAAGGTCTACAGAGGGCCAAGCAGCGTGAGTACTTGAGTATAGTTAGTCTTAGGGTTAAGAACATCTGACTTATGAATAATTCATACTTTGAATGGCCTGCCTATTACTAAAAATGGCAGACAGCATTCTTAGTGGACCAGTGAAATGCTGGGGACATAATATGCTTGAACTTCAGTAAGGCATTTGACAAAATAGCTTACTTTTTAATAAGATAGAACAATGTAGGTTAGATAGTATCACCACCAGATTGATTTGCAATTGGCTGGCCATCTGCATCAAGCGTGTAGTCCTCAATGGAACAACATCTACATGAAGTATGCAGTGGGTAGCTCAAGGTTCTGCCTTAAGCCCAGTGCTCTCCAACATCCAATTTGCAGATAATACCAAGCTGGGTGGAAGTGCTAAGACTTTGGAAGATAGACTCAAGATTCAGAAGAATCTTACAGAATTGAACACAGGGCCATATCCAACAAGATGCAATTCAGCAATGTAAAGTCCTGAATTGTAAAGTCCTCACTTAGGCAGGAAAAACCAAATGCACAAGAATAAAATAGGCAGTAACTGGCTCAACAACAGCTACTGTGAGAGGGATCTAGTGTCATGCCCCTGGTGGAGACTGATTCCGAGGGAGAAGTTATGGGTGCTTCACCACTGGAGGCTTTTAAGAAGAGACTGGACAGTCATTTGTTCAGAATGGTATAGAGTCTTCTGCTTGAGCTGAGTTGGATTAGAAAACCTCCAATGTCCTTTTCAACTGTTTTATTATGTATTCTGGAAGATGAAGCTTGATAAAAGTATGGTACTTCAGGAGAAAAACAGTAACTCAAAGACTATGAGGAGCCTTGGTGACACAGCAGTTAGAATACAATATTGCAGGCAAACCCTGTCCACAGCCTGGAGTTCAATCCTCACAGGCTCAAGGTTGACTCAGCCTTCCATCCTTCCTAGATTGGTAAAATTAGAACCCAGATTGTTGGGGGCAAGATGCTACTCTAAACTGCTCAGCAAGGGTTGCAAAGTATTATGAAGAGGTATAGAAGTCTAAGTTCATCTTTCATCATGAAGAAGTGAAAAAAATATGCCTTCCTGTGTCATTTATTTCCATGAACCTGGAACATTTATGAGTGGGCTTAAAGAGTCTTTGAAACCATTCTGTCACATCCCAAATATATTTCCCAGAAAAACAGCACACTTCTCTTGAGAAAGCAGGATGTAAACAGATTGTTACCCCTTTTTGATAGGGAGTCCCCAATCCCACAATACACATGCTTCTTCTTTTCTTTAGGGCTGAGGCAGGAACCTTTCTCCTTAGAGTCTTCTTTCTCAGTCTGTGAATGGGGAAGAAGAATAGACTCAAGCACCTTCTTCTTCAAGCAAGGCACAATGGCTCTGGATGCTTGATCCTCCCAGTTCTGGGGTCACTCTGGGAGTGCTTGAAGAGAGGTGGCGAGAAAGGCCTTTGCATAAGTTTTGTGCCAGTTGCATTCATGACTGGACAATGTGATTCTCCTCACAGATACCCATGCCCCGATTCTGCCCTTGAAGTCATCTAAGAAGTTAGAACTAGTCCAGAAGACAAGCAGTTCCTCTGTTTTGTGAGTGTAGCGCTTACCAGGAAGCTTCCAGGTGCTGGTTATTTCTTACATGCATAGGGTTTGCCTTGGCTGTCCGAGGAACTATCTGTGATTTGGAATGATTGCATGTATGTATGTATGTGTGTGTGTGTATGTATGTATGTGTGTGTGTGTATATATATATATATATATGATTGTTTTTGTCCTTCTTAAACTTACTGAGAGTCATTTTGGAGTTGGGCAATGTAAAAAAAAAAAAAGAATAAACAAATAAACCAATAACTGAAAACATTTTCCCTCTTGGCCTATTTGAGGAAAGGTACTGGAGTCAAGTCATCTTCCATCTCCTTACCCTTTGAAGATATGACAACTGATCTTGGAAGGTTAAAATATCAGCTTCCAGACCTGGCACAACTCCAGAAGCAAAACCTCACCCTCCCTTCTTGGGTAGAGGCTACAGAAATCCATACAGACAAGCATTGCCCACTTGAGATGCCAAATGCTAAAGGAACTTCGGTGCACAAGCTCTGCATGGAGTTAGACTCTCGTGTACCTGTCAGGTGGGATTTGTTTTGACTGTCCCAGAGGCAGGTCAGTGTTCTTTGAAGGATGGCGGTATCCTAGCTCTACTCCGGAGAGAGCAAACATTTCCAGTTCAACTGGGCTGAAGAGGGGCAAAGCGGAGACAAAGAGGCTATTCTTGTGCCTGCCTGAAGTCACCTCCCTCTGACCGCTTTGAGGTTGGGGATCAAACTCTTGGTAGAATAATCAAGAAGAAAAAAGGATGTGTCTAATTCGTCTTTTAAAAACCCTCCAAGTGTCAGGTTCTGGTTCCTCTGGCAGTTTTTCTCATGCTACCAAAGCCAAGAGAAGAGAAACAAAACATGAGCAAGTTCCACAATTAACTTTGAAAAATAGGATTTGGACACATTTTTTTAGAAAAACTACAACCTTCGCATCTGATCCCTTAGGCTCCCATTTCACAAAACAAAATATTTTATGGTTTAAGAAAGGTCTAATTCTGGGAACAGCAACACTTCTTACACTATGAGAAATGTTGGTGATATTTCCAGTGGTTGGAAGTTTTTAAAAAAAAAACCTTTCCCTTAGAGAAATATGAAATATCCCAGGAAATATGGAAAAGGCAGAAACTCAGGCACGGACACACACCCCGCCTCTGTCAATGGGCCCTTAGGGCCTGAGCCAGTCCATTCTACCTAGCAAAGGTAGGATTAGCCCTCTACTCATCCCACCCCGGGGCACCTTGGAAGATTGCACCAGCCAGTACTCAACAAGCCTGGGGGACAGGCAGAGCCTACCAAGGAGCTGAGGCCCCGCCCCCTGGGAGCCTGACAGCCAATGGGATACATTTCTTACCCAGAAACAGGAAACACTAAGGTGGGGCATAAACAGAGGGCAGAGTACTGAAGCTCAGCCTGCCACTGTGGTAAGAACGGTCTTGGAACAATCTAGAAGAAAATCATAGGATGAGGAGGGACCTTGGGGGGCTTTTAGTCCAAACTCTGCCCAAGGCAGGACACTTTATACCATCCTGGTTGTCAAGCAACCACAACTCTGGGAGGCCTGTGGTTCTCCAGGAAATCCCTTCTTATTTCCAGCATTTTGGAAACCGGTCCGTGCCAGCATCTTCAAGGCTATTTATCCTGAGAGTGGAATTTCACCAGCCTAAACACCTCAGCACTTCCCAAAACATCTTGGCTGTGCTGGATTGGCTGCACACCAATGGACTGGGGGGCGGGGGAGGATGGGGCAACCAAAGGGTTAATTTTACAGGGATGCATGGAAACTTCAGGTTCTGACTGAGTCTACTGCAATCAGCATCTCTCAGTAAAAGTACCTTTCATGTCAATCAAATAGATAGTCAAGAGTTTTACTTCCCGAAGGGAATCAGACTGGGCAGGTCTGACACTAGCTTCTAAAGTGTTGCTATTCCACCCAAAGTTGTGTCATCTGCAAATTTGATAAGTTCCCCTTCTTTCCCCTCATCTAGATCATTTGTGTTGACGAGTACTGGACCCAACACAGGGCCTTGAGGTATCTCACTGGATGCTTCCCACTATGTTGATGTGCCATTGAGGATTACATATTCAGTGCAGTTAGACAGCCAGCTATGAATCCATCAGGTGCTATACTATCTATTCCACATTGTTCTATTGTGCTGTCCAGACAGTTTAGAGTTAATGGGATTTGGGATAGTTAGATAGAAATTGAGAGCTGTCCCCTTAAGGGAATGTGTCATGGTAAATGTAGTTAAGGTATCCTGGGAAATGTAGTACATGTCATATGGTCACATCTGTCACTCTGATTGGTCACTGAATTGACCCTTGGTGGGTTGGGGGAGGTTTCTTCACTCTTGCCTGAACACAGCCTCATGGTAGCAACTCTACCCCCTGCCTCTACAACTATGGCATGAAATATGGGATAGAAAGATTATTATCATTTACACTACAATTTCAACTATGCAAAGAATTGGACATTAGACGCATCTTGACATAACTATGAGTTACCTTAAGGATACCTAATATAATCCAATAAAAGAAACTTTGTATGGAAGAATTGGTAGAGTTATTCTATCTGTCTTTATATTCAGCAAGAGAACCAAAAGACAGAATGGTAAATGATAGTACAAGCTTGAAGTCCTGAAGCCATTAGTAAAAAGATGATTAATCTGGACTCCCAAAAGTAAAAATTTGAATCCCTGCAATAAAGACTAAGATATTTTGAAGCCAAGAGTAAATGTGCATGCTATTCCTTTGTACCTCTACCTCAAACCTCTCATCCTGGATGCAGGAAGGGGAGATCCCCCCCACTTTTTTTTTTCTTCAGCGAAAGAAGTGCTGTGTCTCAAGTTACAGCTCCTAACTCAGAAAGAACTAATTTGCAAACAAAGGGAGGAGCCAGGTATGACCCATGTACCCTGTCTTCCCTCAGTTACTACCTACAAACTCTTTTCAAATGCAGATGAAGAGTCAAAAGTAATCTCTTCTTGTGTTCTAAAAGGAAAGCTAAATTTGCTCTGCTCATTCAAACTGAAAAGCTTAGCATTTCTTAAGCTCTAGGCTGCTTCAAAAAGGCAATTAAGAGGGGCCCTGTTGTTCTCTGGCCAGTTTATTGGTGGGATAATTAGTTGAAGGACCGTCTTCAAAGCACAAGGCTCATCCAAGCAAGCTATTTCAACAAAGGAATGCAGCAAGCAATTTCTTTTTGCTTAAACACCTAAAGTTTTTTCATGTTCCCTCTCTTTACTAAAAAATTTAAAAGTATAACACTGCATGCAACCTTTGGAGTGCTCTATTTGTTTGATGAATTTCTCTTCCAGGGAGTAAGCAATAAATACCTTTGGGGACCTCCCCTCCCCCCCACCTAAAGACTCAGGCAAAGCAGTCCACAGCACCATCTGGTGGTCAGGAAGAAATTTCCCAGAGAATTCAAAGAATTTTTTACAAATTTTCACAAGAATTAGAGGAACTTTCCCAAATTTAACCAGTGTTTAACCAATGAAAATTCTGTGGGGTTTTTTGTGACTATTGTGGAAACATTTAGCAACTTAATTCAAGGTTCCAGTACTGTGCTTAGCAACAGTGTCTTCCAGACCTAGCCAGTACCACCAACAGGCCTATAGCGCCAACTTGTGTAGCAAGCAACACTAACAGGCAAACCTGCATTATGCTCTAACATCTTTCAGACTTAGCAACAACACTTCCTATAGTGCCAACTTGTATAGCAAGCAACACTAACAGGCAAACCTGCATTCTGCTCTAATGTCTTTCAGACTTAGCGACAATGCCTCCTATAGACTGATGCCCAGAAGAAGCAGTGAAGATGTATGTAATACTGGGTCCTTAGAGTGATCTCTCACTAGCCAGATCCACATTCTTTGACCTCTTTGATGTTCAGAAGGAAGAAGTGCATTTCACTATATCAATGTGCACCGCACCAAAACACACAGCAGGGAGGAGAGCTACTGGACTCTGCATAGAGTCATTAGATGGAAGTTCCCAGTTCCTACTGCCACCTGTGTTGGAATGGGACGGGATACCAGATGAACGCAGCCACATTGCAACCCCAGAGATAGCTAGTAACTTACCTCAACTGAAGCATATGGCTCATCACTTTCCCGCCCTAGATCCTGATTTTGCTCTTGCTGGGACTAGATGCCCCTAATGCTTTAGCGTACACTGAAGTAGTAAGAGGCCTGAGATACTCACCCTATGCCTTCAAAATAGACCTGGGTTGAGTATCTCAGGAATTGTCTGTGTCGATCGGATGCAGGCCCCAACCCAGGCAGATGCCTTTGCACCATCCATTCCGACAGCCTTCCAATGCCCTTTAGCTCTATTGAAAACAAGAATGCCGGTCCATCCTAAAAGGCTGCCGCAACCAGTAGACTTTCACTAAGAAACCCTAAACGGCCACCAGCAACCATCCGACTTTCATGAATATGCTCTACAAAGGCAGATATCTTCACAACATCAAGTTCAACCACTTGTCAACACCACTTTGAACCATTGGAACCAAGAGTACCTGTCCACCCTACATGGCTACCAGAGGTGACCAGCAGACTTTCACCAAGAAGCTCTATACCAGACCGGTCACTGACCTAGTGCTGCTGCAAAGAAAGGATGAACTTGAAGATTGAACCTCAAGCTTTGCATGCTTTGCTTTGTTTGAGGCTTTATTACTATTTACTGTTTCTCTTAGTTATATAGTTAACTGTTTATTTTAGTTATATAGTTAACTGCTATTCATTTAGTATTACTGATTACTGCTTATCTTAGTTATATAGTTAACTGCTCTTTAGTTAGTAGTGGAATTTACAATTACAGGCGGGGAGTGTGCTGTCCAGACAGTTTAGAGTTAATGGGATTTGGGATAGTTAGTTAGGAATTGAGAGCTGTCCCCTTAAGGGAATGCATCATGGTAAATGTAGTTAAGGTATCCTGGGAAATGTAGCACATGTCATATGGTCACATCTGTCACCCTGATTGGTCACTGAATTGACCCTTGGTGGGTTGGGGGAGGTTTCTTCACTCTTGCCTGAACACAGCCTCATGGTAGCATCTCTACCCCTGCCTCTACAACTATGGCATGAAATATGGGATAGAAAGATTATTATCATTTACACTATGATTTCAACTATGCAAAAAATTGGACATTAGACACATCTTGACATAACTGTGAGTTACCTTAAGGATGCCTAATATAATCCAACAAAAGAAACTTTGTATGGAAAAATTTGTAGTTATTCTATCTGTCTTTATATTCAGCAAGAGAACCAAAAGACAGAATATCTATTTTACCAAGAGGTAGGCTCTAGTCTATTTTGTCAAATGCCTTTGCTGAAGTCCAAGTGTACTATGTCTGCAGCATTTTCCTGGTTCACTAATTTTGTCAGTTTGTCAAAGAATGCAATAAAGTTTGTCTGGCATGATCTGTTTTTGAAAAAACCATGTTGGCTTCTAGTAATAGCTTTGCTTGTTTCTAGGTGTTTGCAGATCTGTTGTTTAATTATCTTTTCCAGGATCTTCCCAGGTATTGATGTCAGGCTGATTAGTCTGTAGTTTCCTTAGAGTATTCCTTATGTTCCAGAACAGCTCCATCTCCCCTTCTTGGTGGAGGGGGAGGAAGAGTATGAAGTGAAGGCTGGATATTCTGAATTACAGATACATTTATGGGGAAATGTTTGGAATACCTGATTCAATGGAAAGGCTATTCAGAGTCATGGAGATAGTGGGAGAATGCAACAGACAGGCACCCCCTGACATTTGTGGACCCACTTCATCTGCAATGCTTAAGGTGAACTGCCACTGTTCCAAGAGAGTTGAACATCCCAGGTTGTGCAGAACTCTAGTTTGTCTGTCGTGGGGATGGGGGCACAGAGCAGACAGGGGCAGAAATGGAACACAAGGGAGGCTCTACTAGCTCCATTTATTTGGGGTGTACAAAAATGGCAAGGTAGTTTGTCATTCCAATTTATCTCTTTCTTAATACCTTCCTTTCCCCTTTTCTGCTGAATCTTTCTGCATTTCCTGACTTCACAAGTATTCCTTCTTTTAATTGTAAAGAAACAATTTCCTTTCAACATTTTACTGGTTCTGTGTTTCTTTCTCTCACATGCTTGTTTCTTACTGCTTCTCCATGGCGAAAAGAGCGGGAGGAGAAGCAGTAAGAAACAGGCATTTGAAAGAAAGAAACACAGAACTAGTAAAATGTTGAAAAGAAATGGCTTTTTCAGAGATAATGGTTGATGAATTAAAAAGGGGATTCTGCAGGGTGACATGGGGTAATAAGAATATCTTTGCAATTAAAAATACTTAGAAAATAGGGTAATATAGAAACTGATAACTCTTATTGTGAGGGGAAATATGCTATGGAATCCAATTGAAAAGATGTAATGACTAATAGTCTATTGGGAATTAAGATGAGAGAATAAAGGTATATTCTAATTATTAAGGTGTTACACTCAAAACAGTAAAAGAGGGGAAACTTATACTTATTCTTTTTTCTTTTTGTGTGGGTGTGTTAAGATCTGTATTAATTTAGAATTCATAAAAAAAATGTGTAATGGAAAGGGAATATGGCAGACTAAAGAACCAGCTAAACTAATAAGTTTAATATAGATTAATAAAAGCAAGGAGAGACATTGGTAACTTCATTATTATTACTATTAGGCAAATATATATTGTTTATTTTTATTTTTAAAATAAATATTAAGGATTATATTTGAAATATTTGAAATGAAATAAAAAGATGTTTAGATTGAGATTAATGAAAGAATTTAGAATTAAACTTTATTACTATTTATTAGGCAAGTACATATTGTTTATCCTTATGTTTAAAAATAAATACTAAAGGATTATTTTTGAAATAATTGAAATGAAACAAAATTGATTGAGATTAATGAAAGAGGCTAGAATTAATGTGTTCGTTTCTCTCCTTACTGAAAATCTGGAATGGAAAAGGTAATAATAGAATTAAGTATGCATATAACAATGTATAATTTCTGTCATATTTGTATGCAAAGATGATGACCCGGAAATATGTTGTCCACTAAAAAGAGATTTTTGTTTTTAATGTGAAAAACTGAATAAAGTCTGTTTAAAAAAAATATTTTAAAAAATGGCAAGGTGATGCGTTGCTGGTCCCACTGCAGGGATGAGGAGTCAGCTGGTAGCCCACGCCCGGACCGACTGCCCGGACGGGCTTCTCTCGCAGAGGCAATGAAGACAAGGACACAAAGGCCTGTTCTTGGGAGAGGAAGCCCAGAGCAAACTTTGCCCCTCTCTTTTATTGTGCAAGTTTAGGGTGGGGTTTAGGGTGTATGAGGAAACATTCCTTTTGGGTACATTTGACCATATAAGGCTATGTATTTGCATATTTGACCATATAAGGAAACTGACCATATAAGGCATACTGACCATATAAGGTAATACCTATGTTGACCAATCATAGCTTTACACGTGTTGTTGGTTGTTTTGTTACCTGCCTCACTATGTTGACCAATCATAGCTTTACACATGTTACCTGGCAGGTATGGTATCATTGGATCATTGGGTGATATCGCAACAGCAAGGTAGAATGCAGGGACAGACAGGAAAGGAAGGTGGAACTCAGTCTGAAGAGCAGGAGGAAGAACAGGGGAGTCATCTCTCATCATACAGCTGAATTCCAGGGCTTGTCAGAGGATCTAGAGAAGTTGTCAGCCCAAAAGGAGAATAGCTTTTCCCCTGCAACTCATACCCTGACTCCAGGTTTTCTAGAGCTGCAAAAGGGAGGAACTGAGGCCAGCTAGGGAGGTGATGTATAGAATGATGGTGGGTAAGATCTGCTTCTAGAGCAATCAGAGTAAACGTTTTTAAGAGCAACAAGATTTCATTTTTAGAAGGGATCCTCCTAGGCTCAAAACTCTTTCTGTAAAAGTGGATTGAAGCCATGACATTCCTCAACTGTAAAGAACCACAGAGATGACTGTGTGCATTGCAGCTCTGCAGCAGCAGTTAGCAAAGCAACCATTTAAGCCAGGGGTAGTCAACCTTTTTATACCTACTGCCCACTTCTGTATCTCTGTTAGTAGTAAAATTTTCTAACTGCCCACCAGTTCCACAGTAATGATGATTTATAAAGTAGGGGACAAAACCCCAACCACCCACCATGAAAGCTGGAACGCCCACTAGTGGGCAGTAGGGACCAGGTTGACTACCATTGATTTAAACTCTGGACAGGAAGAAAATATTAGAAAGAAACTCAAACTAGTTTTGCCTTGACTGAGAAGGCCTGGTGAAACTGACTTCTGTGGTCATCCCTGTAACGGAACAATTGTTTAAACAGCAATAGATACAAAATGGCCAGGAGCTTAGTGGGGGAACTCTCCTTTGCTTCAAAACAGCCATTGTCTGGTTACTACTAGGATTATTCAAAGTTGGGTAGTGTAAAAACACTGGTTTATCCAATGTGTGTAAGCTCAACTTGAAGGATTCTGTAATATCTTGATGACCTAGTTTGTGTAAGGAAACATTTGCAAGAAAACAATCAAGCTCAGAGAGCACAAAGGACCCCCTCATTTCAACCCTGAGCTACCAGTATTCCCTCTTATTGGTATTCAGTAATGTACCTGTCTAGTTTAGGGAGAGGCATTGTATGAAATATGGAAGTGCCATGTGATCTGAGAAAACAGACCCCTTACAAAATGGAGATGTGTGGTGGTTAAGGTAATAGCCAAGGACTTTAACCCTGATACCTAAGCTATTAAAAGTATCCAAATTCAGGTGATCAGATCTGGCTAGCTTCTAGGTGTGCCTAATTCATGTTGAATCTACTAAGCTGTGCTCAATGCACAGTTTGCGTGCCCACTAAAACTTAAATTTGTTTTTCCCGCCATCAGCCAACCTGGCTTCAGCTCCATTCATTATTCATTACCCTCAAATGTGACACAATGGTGAGTCCCTAAGCTTGGTTTTCTTATCAGAATTGCTTTATTGAGTAACACCCACTAGAGCCCCTGCAGTCTGGGCTGAAATGAGCAGTTTCCTCATTGTAATAATGTGTTCCTGTCATCTCCTTATTATCAGCATGATAAAAGATGAAATATTCATAGATGCTGCCCTTCTAACCTGATCACAGTTTGATATTTGAGCTTTGAAAATGAGTTTTATAAGCTTTAATATACTCTTTGGTGGGGTGATCCTTGAAATTAAACATTATTACAGAGCAGATATTTAAAAAACGGGGACTGCAAATTATATCAGAATGAACATATTAAGGCACATTATGACTTTATCAAGTGGAGGTTGACTGGTGTGGAAGCTTTGGATGCTATAAAACTCAGCAGGCTGATGCCAAAAGCATGGTGAGGGGAGGAATAATAGCAGCCATATTTTGATTTCTGTTATGATTTAGCTGGAGCAAACCAAATTACGGGAAAAAAAATTCTCTACTGTCTGCTTTCCCCTAAGGGTAAGAACCACACTACTGTGAGGTTTATCTTTTCAGTGCTCTTTCATAGTTGGTTTCAAGTACATCTTTATTTCTCTCAATGTGAACACAAGTAAAATAAATGCCTATTTTTATGAAACCAGAGTGCCCCACAAGAAAAAAAAAACTAGTTAGACAGTCCTATGAAAGTCTTTCTTACACTCCTGTTTTTGCCCTTTTAAAGGCTGGCGTGCTCCTCCCTCCCTCCCTCCCTTGTCTCTCTCTCTCTCTCTCTCTCATAGGAAAGATTAGCTATACAGAGAGGACCTGTGGATGTTCCTGTAAAGTGGGCATCAGTGCACCATCTCAGCCTTTATGAATGAACATCTAAATTCTAAAACTGAAACATCTAAACTTTTAACCCTTAAAAAGTTAATGTATCATACAATACAATTGCAGTGGAAAAACACAATGAATTTAAACCTGGATTGCCCCAGTGACTATATAGGGCAGACATGGAGGTAGCTAACCCCCACATTGCAAGAACATAAGTGAGCGGTCAGATGAGAAAAGCCAAATTCATTGATAGCTTCTCGTTGCAATGAACAAGGGCATACATTCAATTTCACAGCTATTAAGGTTGTTGGCCTAGCAGGTACAAAGATAGCCAGGAAAATTATTAAAGCCTGGGAAACAAGCCCCTAGCCAGGCAACTGGAGTGCTGGTTTACCACTAGTTTATCAGGTACTTAGGAGCTGAGGACTTGGGTGCACAAGAAAACAACTTAACAGCTGGCCATCAGCACCCCAATCAATCAACAAGAAACTATTTAGAAATTCTGAATTTATCAGACTTGAATACCCTGATTCTACAAAAAACCACCCTACTTGGAACAGTTTATATCCTCCGATGCTACCTGAACAGTTCCTAGGTCCTTGGTTAGGACTCAAGCTGTTGAGCTACCAATCAGCCCCAAAGGCTGTGAATCTCACCAAAGTGTCAAGCCCGAAATTGATATATGTGTAGCCATTTTAGTTAGGCTTAATATATATATTCTTTTCCTTACTTTCTCTGTGGCAGTCATGGGGGAAGGGTTTCGGGCTTGCCACTTTCCTAAGGGGGGGAGGAGTGGAGATAAAGAGAGTGTTTTAGCTAGGTGATCTTCCTTCCCACGGGAAACCAGCTGTCCTTGCTTGGGCCCCTTGAGGTGGAGATTTATGACATCAAGCAACATTGAATTATTTCTATTGGAGAATGTGACTTTGCCAATTTGATGCTTTCCTAAATAAAAGAAATCTTTTTTGAAGATGGACTTTGTATTTTTCTTTTTAAATGGATTTCATCACTTGGAAACCTGACACAAAGATTAACAACAACAACAATAATAATCTATGTAACCTTCAATTTCAGAAATGCAGATTTTAAGTAATTAAGAACAAATATTAGTGATAACTCGTAAAACATTCCTATGCCTGTTTTTGAGTTGCCATAAGCAGGGGGAGGGGGGAAACCTGAAGGAGCAGTATGGCAATTAAAACTAGAAGTTCATTCCAGGCTTATTTTACAAAGATTATAGCCTAGGCTGCTGGATCTTCTGCCCACGAAAATCCTTCACTGGAGAATGTGATTGATGACACACCCAAGGGGGAAAGGGGAAACAGGGTCACAGGTGACCGTAAATCACGTATGGCAGTGTTGGCTTCATATGGGTCAATGCCGACACGTTGCACCTATTAAATCTTTTGGATTCTTTTGAAGCTTGTCTCGAGGCTCATGATTTAATTAGGGTAATTGCCACAACCCTAACAATTAGTTGTATTTCATACTAAGAGAAGGCATCCACAATTGCAAATAATTTTATTTAGAAAAAAAGTGAAGGCAGCAGAAGAAACCAATGTGTCAGTTCTTAGTGAAATCTGAAAATGAGATTTTAAAGGGCTGTAAATAGTGATTACATGACCATGGGATGCTGCAATCCTCATAAGGTGCAAAGTGCCCAAATTTTGATCAAGTGATCACAGGGATGCTGTGGCAGCCATAAATGCAAGGACTAGTCACACATCCCTTTTTTCAGAGCTGTTGTAACTTTGAATGGTTGCTAAATGAACATTTCTAAGTCAAGGACTCCCTGCAATAGGGGCAAAAGATTTTGGCCCTGTCCTTGTGTAAATCTAAATCCCGCCTCTTCTATTTAAATTAGCTTTTAAGGAGGCTTTATCTGGGCCAAGAGGCAATAATACCAGGAGTGAGTGGCCAGGATATGCCAAAGCAGAATCAATTTGTCAATAATTCATTTTAAATGATTGACCTGGGATGATTCAAGGAGTTGCACTGGATGGCCTCTGTCATATGAAGGATGAATCTGAATCTGGGGAGGCTGACGTCACCCTGGAAAGTTGAAGAAAATGGAAAGGGATCAATGGTGGAGGTGGAAGCCAATGCTGAAGGTCAACAATGTGGGGAATGCAGGGACGAATTCCCAGAAATTAGCACATGATCTACAAATGGAGATTCCTCAGCAAAAATATTTCTAAGAAAATTGGTCTCAGCATAAGCCTCTTGTCCTAAAAGCCACTACCTACATGGCCTCCTGTCATGTCTTTTGTCTTTTTGAAATGGGGAATTCATCTTTCCATAACTCCTTAGAAGTGTGCTATAAATGTTCCTCATCCTATGTACTTTTCCATACTCCAACATGCAGGACACTCCAACAAAAAGGTATTTGTTTATTTGCTGAGTTTGTGATGCTGTCCAAATCAAAACACGTGGATCTAGGTGGCATACAACAATAAAAAGCAATAAACCAACATGGACAGTTTTTGTAATGCTTTGGAAAGCATAGGATCTTAATTTTCTCATGATCAATTTTCATTAAGTGGTCCTTTCAAAAAACAGGATCCTGCTTTTGTGGCTTTTGTAATCTTATCGAAATCTGCAAAGTATGACCAGCTCATCTGCACAAAGTGATCCAGATAGTGGCCTGTTTGCGAATTCAGGGGATGATGTTTTTTATTTCAACAACCTATTGTTGCATTGAAGTAATTGTTAAATAATAACGGGGCCAAGTAATTTGGTTAATTTATCTGGCATTGCTTCTACCTCATTCTCTTCCTGTCTCATCAAGAGCTGGCCAGTGGTAGCCAGATACCTTTTGAATTGTCTACAATGGACCTTCTTAAATAATTCAAAACTAAACATGTAAATAAATTGCAATGATCAGTTAAACTGCATCATCACTTTTGAAAGGATTTGCTGAGGTTCCTGCTATTAATAGCAAAAAAAAATGAATCAAATGTCTTTAAAATCTAATAGTGATTGTTTCCTCAGATGTTAAGTAATTTTTTTTCTTATGTGGGTATAAATAGTGCTGATTTAATTGAGAAAATATGAATGGAAAATTTAATTGACTATCTTAAAGAAAGGATAATGTGATACATTTTATCTAATAAAGCTGAGAGGTCACTCTTACCTATTCGTGCAGTAGAATGTCCTATAACAATTGAGCTGTGATTTGCTGAGTTTAAAATGCTATTATGTTGAAATTAAGACCTCAATATTTTTAGCAGCTTTAACAGACCTTGCATTTAACAAAACACTTGATAAGAGGCAATTACGTTTTATCTTACAGAAACTTTTACAGGAAAAAACAGTACCCATCAGATCAGCTGGATAATGCCTCAGATGAAGGAAAATCCATCAAGGTTTAAATGTCCTTTCATAATTGTGGGATTTAAGTAATGGGGGTTGTCTCAGTGAGTAATGAGCAGAACGGAAGAGTTCAGCTTAAAGAAAGAGGCTTCCATTTCTATTTTCCCTCACTGTCAAGGCCAGCAATAGAGGTGTCAGATCCCTGTATCTGTCATTTCTTCAGTGGAAGGAGAAAAGGGGGGTGGGGGAGGCTGATAAAGAAATCCTTTCTTAATGTAACCTGAATATATTTAATCTTATATCAAATTTGTATAACCCACACATGATACAATGGAGGGAGAAAAGCCAGATGGCCAGAACTATCACCTCTGAGAGGCACAACCAGGAAATGAGAAGATCATAAAAATTCCCCAGTGAGGTGTGTTAGATCTGGGAGGATGGGTCCAAGAACGGAGGCAAGACTCAGATAACAACAGCTCTTTATTAGTGACTTCAGGTCTGAGCGAAATATCCCAGCCGCAGCAGCCCCTTATATAGGGCTGGCTGCGGCCAGGCAGCCAATGAAGGCAATTTGAGTTTGCCGCGCTTGGCTGGGCCAATCGCGGCAGCCCATTTACTAGCCAATCAGATCAGTCTGCGGTGACCAATCACGATCTGCTATTCGCGGGCCAATCAGAGTTGCAGGCTTTCGAGCCTGCTAGTCCAGAACACCCCCTCCTCTTGGTTCCGTTTAAGGGGCAGAGTTATATAGTCTCGCAGGTAGGCAGGTCTTCGTACCTGTCTACCTGACTTGCGTAATTCCAATTGTCCATGCTCAATTTCGGGTTCAGACGGACTGCTTGCTGGATCTAACTGGAATGGTGAACCGGTGCCATAGTTGGGACTCTCCTCTGGTGACCTCGGGGTCATCGAGTCATCAGCTTCGTTGCTACTGCTATGGCTCCCCAGACTCGCTGAACCGGCTTGGCTGCTGCTTCTTGGTGAAGTGTTCGTTTGCCCAGGTTCAACTACAGTTGGTGAGTATTGTAAGCTATGATGTGGTGATCTCGGGGTTAGTTCTGATGGGACAGGCGTTGGTTCTATTTCAGGACTCATGGCTTCCCCTCCCCCGCTGGTGTCGAGGCTGGGGTCAGGGATGGAAGTTGTGGTCAGTCTGGAGCGTAGCTGGTCAATGTGGCGTTTCCACGCTCTGCCATCAGTGGTCAGTAGACGGTAGGAGCGGGGACCCGTGACTTGAGTTATTTGAGCAGGAATCCAGAGGGGATCCCCTGAAAAGTTTTTTGCAAATACAAGGTCTCCTACCTTAAAGGCGCGGTGCTTGCTGCTGGAACCCAGGGGTTTTTCCGGGATGTAAGCAGGGTGTAACCGGTCTAGAGGCAATCTGAGTTTCCTGGCCATCAGGAGTTCAGCTGGGCTCTTGTTAGTCGTGCTGTTAGGTGTGATATGCTGGAGAAGGAGCATCCTAGTGACTTTATCGTGGATGTTACCTTGTTCCATTTTTTGTAGTTTTCTTTGTGAACTGAACCATTCGTTCAGCCCTACCATTCGCCGCTGGATGAGCCGGCGATGTGAGTGCGTGTCGGATGCCCCATTCAGCTAGGTATTGTTCGAAGGCTAAGGCAGTAAATTGGGGCCCATTGTTGGATATCAGGACATCGGGTAGGCCGTGTGTTGCAAAGAGTCTGTTTAATTTCTTGATGACTACCTCCGTAGTGGTTGTTTTCATTTTATTAACCTCGAGCCAGTTAGAATATGCGTCTACAGTTATTAGGAAAGTGTGTCCTTTAGTACAGGGGTCCCCAACCACCGGTCCGGGGACCGGTACCGGTCCGTGGAACAATTTCTACTGGGCCGCCGGTTTGCTGGGCGCTGCCATCTTGTTTTGATGAAAAAGTGCTTCCGGTGAGCTTTTCCGGGTAGAAAGCGGCATTTGGGTGCTGAAAGAATCCTCACACCTTAGTTTCATCGGGGGCGGTGGTGGCTTCGAACAAAACTAAGGCGCGAGGATTCTTTCAGCACGCATGGCAAGGCAAGACGAGCGACTTTCCCGAAGCCGTTGCGAAGCCCATCGACACAGGTACAAAGGAGGAGTTGAAGGTGGCAGGGAGAAGCGGGGGACGGCTGGCTGGCCAGTCACTCAGCTCGCCTTGCCATGCATGCTGATGCCAGTACCAGGCCACGGATGATTTTGTGATGCCGGTACCGGGCCGTGGCACAAAAAAGGTTGGGGACCACTGCTTTAGTAGGTCCTGCAAAGTCAATATGAATATGCGACCAGGGACCTCTGGGTGTTTCCCATTCTGCTGGTGGAGCTTTTGGTGGGGCTGAGTGGTTTTCTTGGCATCTGTTACAGGAGGCGACCCAGGTTTCAATTTGTTTGTCCATACCTGGCCACCAGGCATAGCTCCTAGCCAGTGCTTTCATACGCACGATGCCCGGGTGTCCCTCGTGTAGCATTTGAAGGACTTTTTTTTGTAGTTTAGTTGGTATGACCACTCGGTCTCCCCATAATACGCACCCTCTTTGTGAGAAAAGTTCTGTCTGTCTGTTTTTGAATGGTTTAAAGGTTTCCTTGGGCTCGTTTTCTGGCCATCCCCTCTCCACCCAGCCAAGAACTCGTGCCAAACATGAGTCTTTTTTGGTTTCAAAGGCGATGTCCTGGGCCTTTAGTGGAGGTGAGGGAATTGTCTCGATTTGTAGTATTGGTAGCGTGGAAGCTGGGTCATCTTGCAGTTCGGGTAGTGGAGAGTGGCTCAAAGCATCGGCGTGAGGAATAGATTTTCCAGGGTGATGTCTTAGTTGATAGTCGTAGGCAGTTAGAAATTCCGACCACCGCGTCATTCTGGGGGATAGAATGTGTGGAGTAGGTTTGTCGCTCGCCAGGATGCCAAGTAATGGTTTATGATCTGTGATGATGGAAAATGATCTCCCATATACATATTCGTGGAACCTTTTGATCGCAGATACAATTGCAAGGGCTTCCTTATCTAGGTGGCTATAGTTTATTTCTGTCTTTGACAAGGTCCTCGAAAAAAATGCAATTGGTGCTTCGGTACCGTTTGGTAGGACGTGGCTCAGAATGGCCCCCACCCCAAAAGGCGAAGCATCACAAGTAACAGTCAATGGGAGTGTCTCATTATATTGTATTAGCACTGCATTAGAAGTGAGAAGGTCCTTTACTTGTTGGAAGGCATGTTCCTCCCGTCATCCCCAAATCCAGGCGGCCCTTTTATCGAGGAGTCTATGAAGCGGTTCAGCAATGGTCGCCTTCTGGGGTAGGAAAATGTTATAAAAGTTAATGAGTCCCAGGGAAGGTTTGAAGGTCTGTTTTGTTTTTGGGTCTTGGGGCATTTTTGATGGCTGCCAATTTCTTTTCTGTAGGGTGAATTCCTTGTTTGTCAAGAAGGTAGCCAAGAAATTCTACCCTTTCTGTACATAACTGGCACTTTTCCTTTTTAACCTTGAGGCCAGCATCTTTGAACCTTTGTAGGACTGTTCTGAGGCATTTCTCTAATTGACTTTTCGTTGGGGCGGCTATTAATACGTCATCAAAATAGGGCACGACCCCTTTTATGCCCTGCAATAGTCTCTCCATCAGGCTTTGAAAAATGCCTGGTGCTACGCTTACTCCAAACTGGAGCCTGTTACATTTGGGCCACAATGTGTAACTATAGTTTGGGCTTCTGCAGTTTTGGCATCAACTGGCAGCTGTTGATATGCTTGGGCCAGATCTAGTTTTGCGAATATTCTGCCACCCCCAAGTGAATGTAGGAGATGCTGAATGACTGGTACCGGATAGGCGCTCTGCTGCAGTGCGTGATTGAGGGTGGGCTTGTAGTCTCCACAGATTCTCAAGGACCCATCAGGCTTTATAGGGGTGACAATTGGTGTCTCCCATTGGGCATGGTCAATGGGCTCTAACACACCTTGTGCAATTAGTTTGTCCAGTTGCCCATCAATTTTGGGTTTGAGAGCAAAGGGAACTTGGCGTGGTTTTAGGCGAATGGGCGCAATGTCAGGGCGAAGATTAAACGAAATAGGGGACCCTTTGTACTTGCCTAATTTCTCGCTGAAAACTTCTCGGAAATCGTGGACAAGGGCTGCTTCCCAGTCATCGTCTTCGGTATGGTGGATTCCAGCCATTCCGATTCCTAATGGCGCGAACCACTGAAGACCCAGTAGGCTTGGCCGGTCTCTATCGACAATGGTGAGTGGTAGTATTGCAGTATGTCCCTTGAAAGAGACCTGGAAATGGCTGGTACCCGCGACTGGAATCCGGTTGCCTTGGTAATCTTTTAGTATGAGTCTCTGACTGCTGAGGTCTTGGCGTCGGATGTTGGGAATCAGCTGCTTGAGGGTTTTCCAGGATACCATGGATAGGGAAAACCCGGAATCTACTTCCATGATGCACAGTTTATTTTCGATGGTGACTTCTACATGGATTTTCTTTGTATCAAGCGATGAAGCGTGGCCGATGGTGATGGTTTGATGAGCCTCTTCTCATCTGGGCACGCCATTAAACCTTTGGGGTCTGTTGTACTGGTTCCACTGGTTGCTAGGGCGGTCCCTCTGTGTGGTGGCGTTGCCATCAGTTCTTTTCGGGCTGTTCCCTCTCCGTCTGGGGCTGGAACCTCTTTTGTTTCTGCATACCTTAGCAATATGTCCACGTTTTTCACAAAAATGACAAATGGCATCTAGGAATCTGCACTCGGATCGTGGGTGGTTCCCTCTGCATCCGGCGCATTGGTAGTTCGATTTACGACCCCGCTGGTCCCTCTGATAAAACTCGTGCCTGCGAATGAGAGTCGGTACTGCTGGGGAGTAATGGTTGTGAAGGATGGGAGCAAGGGTATCCCAGTCCATCGTTTTGACTTCAGCTGGTTTCGCAAGTGCTTTAGCCATTTTAAAAACGGTGGGTCCACAATGTGTTAGAAAAACGGCTCGTTTCTTGCTGGGCGTGGCATCCTTTAGGTTTTTGGACTCTAGGAACATTTGAAATCTGTCCATATATGAGTCCC
Organism: Pseudonaja textilis; assembly: GCF_049901715.1. Classification (NCBI taxonomy): domain Eukaryota; kingdom Metazoa; phylum Chordata; class Lepidosauria; order Squamata; family Elapidae; genus Pseudonaja; species Pseudonaja textilis. The sequence goes on from NC_141999.1 coordinate 474,270, forward strand.
AGTCCTCGCTAGCTGGATCGAATGGGGTGGGTGGTATAGCGCTGCTGGCCATGTTGCCGATGTTGCGCTCTGTCAGCCACGTGCTCCTTCAGCTTAGCAAGTGTTCAGCAGACTTCGTTGCCTCCGCATCCCATCCTCGTCGCCAGTGTTAGATCTGGGAGGATGGGTCCAAGAACGGAGGCAAGACTCAGATAACAACAACAGCTCTTTATTAGTGACTTCAGATCTGAGAGAAATATCCCGGTTGCAGCAGCCCCTTATATAGGGCTGGCTGCGGCCAGGCAGCCAATGAAGGTGATTTGAGTTTGCCACGCTTGGCTGTGCCCATTTACTAGCCAATCAGATTAGTCTGCGGTGACCAATCACAATCTGCTATTCACGGGCCAATCAGAGTTGCAGGCTTTCAAGTCTGCTAGTCTGGAACAAGGTGTGTCTTGGAAATCTCTTGAATAGTTGATTCTAAAAAAGGGGGGGGGAACTAGGTATGCCCTGGGAAACTGTAAAAAAGATCGTTCCTTAAAAAAAAGGGTGGGGAGGAATGAACATAGTGGCTTTTGTTTCACTAAATACACACCGAGATTAGGGGAGGGGTTCTAAATTCCCTTATGTATCCCTGTATGCCTGAGAGACCTCAGACACTGCTTTGAACTCCTACAGGAATTGTCTCATCTCAATAAAGGGTTCCTTTTTGATATGTTTTGATACATTTTCAGAAGTTCACTCTAGTTGAGTGAGTGGGAAAAGTTCTGTAGCCTGACATAAAGCAGCATCTGCAATAGAGGTCAGCCCGGAGAGGATTTTTTTTTTTAAACCCTCCACTCTACTGAGGGGACCCTGCAAGAAAGGAAAATGTCTGAGTACAGCAAGGAGCAAGGGGAAGCCGAATGCTGGGGAGAAACATCGACAGTTACCCAGCCAGATGCTGACTTGGTGCACCCCATCGAAGACAGCGAGGCTGCCAATGAAACCTCCACCAAGCCCCAGTGGTCTATAGGTGTAGGAAAAAGAGACAGCTGGGATGGAAGAACCAGAGGAGTAACCCTCACCCCGGGCAATCGTAAACCTGGGTGGAAATTGGAGCTGGAGGCCCTATCGGCTCAGGAAGAATGGGGCGAGGAGCCACCGGCCGACGACTGAATGAGACAGTACATAAATCGCCTTGTGAGGAAAGCCCTGGAGAACCTCGAGGTGAGGGATGCACCAGGATGACAACACAGGAGAGCAAGGGAACCAGAAAATGAGAGAACCCGAGCCGCCACCCCGGATCCAGTGGAGATTGAGCGGGCAGAGGGACAAGCCAAAGAACCAGGAGCCATACCAGGTACCCGACCCCTAAACACCCTGGATCAGGGGATTAACCCTGACCAACCCAGAGACATCCAACTGCAGAGGAAGATCCCAACCTTGGGGGTAAAATTTGATGGAGACCCCCCAAAACTGGGATTTTTCCTGGCGCAAGTGCTTGCCTACATGCAAGAATATGGGCGGGATTTCCCAACCCAGGGGTCCCAAGTATGAATCGTCACCCTGGCCCTTAAAGGGGCAGCAGCCAAATGGATGGTGATGCTCCACAACGTCAATGCCCCAGAATTAAGGAACCTCGATCACTTCATGACGGCCTTACGCCACCGCTTTGACGACCCTCTCACCGAAAAAAAGCCCGTGACCTCATTAGAGTCGTAAAACAAGGGCGTCGCCCAGTAGCAGAATACCCGAAATTATACAATGTTTTATATATTCATTTTACATATTCAGTTTCAACTACATTTTCATCATTAACATACAGTACAATTTCAAATTCAGTTTTTACAGATTCAAAGCCATAACCTTTTTTGTCAAAATGAAATCTTTCCTTCAATTGTAAATAAGTAACCAATAACTGACACATCTTTCTGATTCCTACTTCATTTATTTCAAACTGTTAAGATGGCATGCCCAACAAAGTGATTCTTAAAATTAGCATTTATTTTAACCTTGTTGTACCATAAATAGATATACTATCCAATTCGTAATTCATTGCCACTTGCTTCTCATTGTGGTATTGTAGAAATTCAGGAATATTCAAGATGGTTTTCACATTATCTCTCATTTGGCTTTTTGTCAAGAAACTCAATTGGTCTCCATGGATAAAAGATTGTAAGAAATTAAAGAGCTTTCAATTCAGTTCTGATGGTTCTTTATGTACATTATAGGACTCTAGCAAAGCATTTGTTTTCTCTCTCTCAGGCACCAAACAGAAATTGCCACAGAAAGACATTCTGGTGAATGTCTTCCTGGTAGGCTCTCTCACTTGGGCAGGGGGTTGGACTAGATGACCTATAAGGTCCCTTCCAACTCTGATTATCTGTTATCTGTTAACTGATGCAATTATAATTAAGCAACAAGCCATAACTGTTTTGGACTTAGATCCAATTACTGGAGTGATTTGTAATCAATTAGATTTAATGGCAGTAAATAAGACCTATAAGAAGTAGAATTTTGTCAAACAGAAATATTCCGAAACTCCAAATACAAATTAAATTGTGAAGGAACAAAAAAAAAAAGTGGGTGACTTGTAGTTGGACCTGTGTGCTTCTTGTTTCTTGTCCTGCCCTCTGGTGCTTTGGGGAATAGACTTAGCCTCCAAGCCCTTTGGCTGCCTCAGTCTCTTCCTTGTCTACTTCCTCAGCATCCTTAGTATGTTGTGGAAACTGAGAGGTCATTTCCAGGGCAACCTCTGTGGGGCCAGCCTTGTCCCTCACTTGATGTCAATGGAGGTCCATGGCCTGCTAAATCCTTGCTCTGCCAGGACACCAAAGTCCTTTTCAAAAGTATCACTGCGACTACTATTAATCCAGTGAATTAGAAAAGGAATCCGTTTCCCACCGGAATCAGGGTTACATTTCAGGGGGTTTTCCCCCCACATTCCCCAAATACACTTTGCAACCTTTAATTCTGAAAAAGTGACTGAAGTCTGACTACAAAAGGAACCAGGAACTGCCAAAATAGCAAAGGGGTCAAGGGGTGACCTTTTAGAATGAGATTCATTGGGAACTAAGAATGGGGGGAGACCTGGGTGCTAATCCTCCTCTGCCACTAAAGTTTTCAGGGTGAGTTTAGGCCTCTCTTCCTAAAAAGGAGGGCCGTCATGGGCAAGGATGATGGGCCTTGTGCAAAGAGAGAGGTTGGTGCAGGCCAAGGACAAAAGCACATGAAGGGAGCCTGCAATACTTCTGGCCATGCTCATGAGGGCCAGCTTGACCTGGTTGGTTTAAGACTCTGGACCTGGAATGGAGAGACCCGAGTTTTGGTCCTCCCTGAGACTAGAAAGCCAGCTAGGTGACTTTGGCCGGTCCCTGTCTCCCTCAGCCAGGTCTGGGATTCAGGCGATGGGGAAATACTCCTGAAATGTTGGCAAGGAAATTGCCTGGGTCAATGTATGGAATCACAAAGAACTGACTCTCACTTGAAGGATTCTAACCACAACGGTGCTCTAAGGGTTTTTGAGATGAATCACATTTACAATGAGGCTTGCTCTCAAGTTGCCACAAGGATTCCAGTTCAAAACTGCTGTAAATTATAAAAGCTCTCAGACATCCATGGAGCAATTTTTTTCTCAGCTTTTTACATTTTGTAGGACTGAGTCTAGAAGAGGCGCCATTCTCAAGGTTGTAAGCAAGCATGCTGGTTATTATACAGGCAGTCTTCAATTTACAACAGTTCATTTAGTCTTGTTCAAAATTACAACGGCACTGAAAAAAAAGTGGCTTATGACCGTTTTCCACACTTATGACCATTGCAGCATCCCCATCATCATGTGATCAGAATTCAGATGATCGGCAACTAGATCGTATTTATGACCGCTGCCATGTCCCAGGGCCACGTGGTCTCCTTTTGGGACCCTCTGACAAGTGAAGTCAATGGGGAATCCAGATTCATGTAACAACCATGTTACTAACTTAATAAATGCAATTATTAAGTTACTAACTTAATAAATGCAATAAATGCAGCAAGAAAATTCACAAAATGGGGCAAAACTCACTTAACGAATTTTGGGCTCAATTGAGGTCATAACTCTGCAACTACCTGTATTATCTGCGGGTAATAAGCATTTACATATTGTAAAAGAGGAAGTGAAGAAACTCACTTAACACCTCTTAATCTTCTCAGGGCTCAACTGCAGAACCAAACTCTTCTGTTTTTCTTTGCAAAGGAAACAAAATCAGCAGTCTCCGTTCCCTTCTGTTATAGCAAGTCCCCTATAGAAGAATCACAATTGTTCTATGTTAACATACTCCAAAAGCTGAAATCTGATTAGTCCACATGGACTGCATCCCGATTGGTTTACTGAACGGCCGTGATTGGCTTCCTAAGAATCAACCACGATTGGCCGAGCTGATTCAAAGGTCTGTCATTGGCCGACAAACCACAAGCAATGCCTATATAAAGGGCTGCCGCGGCTCCAAGATCTTGTACAGATCTTCACATAAAATAAAGAGCTTGAAGCACACTGGTCTCGCGTCTCTTTTGTACCTGATCTAACACTGGCGACGAAGGTGGGATCGTGAGACACCAAGACCAACAGAGCACGTGGTGAACCGATGCCGAAATCCCGACGAGATGGCCGGCAACACCGCACCATCCGCACCCTTCGACCAGGCTGCTGAGGATTGGGAATCGTACATTGACCGATTCCTAATGTTCCTCGAGAGCAGCAATCTAAAGGATGCCAATGGACAGAAGAAGAGGGCTGTGTTCCTGATGCACTGTGGGCCCGCAGTGTTCAAGATGGCCAAAGCCCTAGCCAAACCCACAGACGTGAAAGAGATGGACTGGCCCGACCTCGACTGGCTGTTGCGGAGCCACTACGCCCCCGCCGTGCCCAACCTCATCCAATGGCACGAATTTTATCGGAGGGATCAGAAAGAGTGCGAGAGCATCAGTGGCCATGCTCAGGGACTTCGGGGGCATGTGCGGTTTCACCGACATGGACGAGGCCCTGTGAGACCGCGTGGTCCTTGGGCTCAGGGACCCCATCCTCTTGAGCCAGCTGATGGCAAGGGTGGACATCTCAGTCACCGAGGCCATCGCTGAAGCGACGGCAGCCAAAGCCACCAAGCAGTCCGCGGCCCGGATGCGGCAGATGAATGCAGCAGACCGACCCACACCCATGGAGACGGCACCAACCCCGGAAGCATGTCCTGAGGCCAGCCACAAGATCACCACCACACACCACGGAGACCTCGACTCCTTCTCAGATACCGAGGATGAGGAGGAGGAGATCCACCGACTGCAGGCGGAACAAGACCGGCGGGATTGGCGAGGTCGTAAGTCGGGGTTCCAGTGCGCCGGGTGTGGAGGCAACCATCCCCGCTCAGAATGCCGATTCCTCGATGCCATCTGTTGGCACTGCGACAAATGGGGGCACATCGCCAAGGTGTGCCAGAACAAGAGGAACCACAGCCCCGGGCAATGAGATGGCAGCCCCTGACAATGAGAAGGCACCCCCCCCAGGACCAGAGATGGAGCCGGGACGGGTGGAACAAGTGGTTCAGCGAGGCCCGGTGAAAAGAAGAGACCCATCAGACAGTCATCATCGGGCACTCAACGACCCTCGACACCTGGAAAATGCACATGGAGGTAGGCATCAAACACCAGCCATGCGTGATGGAGGTAGATTCTGGATCCTACCTCTTCATGGTCTCCTGGCGCACAATCAAGCACCTGGTGCCTACCATCCACAGGAGCCAACTAGAAAACCAGAAGCTGACCCTGAAAGATTATCAGGGAAACTGCATCCCCGTGGTCGGGATTGGACATATTAAAATATCCTTCAAGGGGCGCACAGAAGTACTTCCACTCACCGTCGTGAACAAAGACTGCCCAAGCCTACTGGGACTGCAATGGTTCGCACCATTGGGGATCGAGGTGATGGGCATCAACCACGTCGCTGAGGTGGACTGGGAGGAAACGCTCATGAGGGACTTCCATGAAGTCTTCAACGGCAACCTAGGCAAATACCGGGGGTCCCCAATATCCTTCAGCCTAAACCCAAACATTGCCCCAACCCGCCTTAAGCCACGGTGAGGGCCATTCGCGCTCAAACCCAAAATCGATGAGCAGTTAGACAAGCTAATTGCGCAAGGGGTTTTAGAGCCTATAGACCATGCCCGGTGGGAAACCCCCATAGTCACCCCGATCAAGCCGGATGGGTGCGTAAGAATCTGTGGTGACTACAAGGTCACTCTCAACCATGCGTTGCAGCTGAGTGCCTACCCCGTCCCAGTGGTACACCTTCTGCACTCACTGGGGGGAGGTAAGGTCTTCACAAAACTCAATCTGGTGCAGGCATACCAGCAGCTGTCAGTCGATGCCGAGACCATGGAGGCACAGACCATCGTAACCCACTGAGGGGCATTCTGGTGCAAATGGCTCCAATTCGGAGTCAGCGTGGCACCAGGGGTGTTCCAGAGCCTGATGGAAAGACTATTACTAGGAATAAAAGGGGTGGTACGCTATTTCGACAACGTACTGGTGTCAGCTACAAATAAAACCCAATTAGAAAGCCGCTTAAGGGAGGTCTTGCAGAAATTCAAAGACACCGGGCTAAAAGTTAAAAAGGAAAAATGTCAACTTTGCACAGAGAAAGTTGAATTCCTGGGGTACCTCCTAGACAAAAACGGAATCCACCCCATGGAAAAAAAAGCTCAAAGCCATCAAAGAAGCCCCTAGACCTAGGAATAAGACTGAACTGCAGGCTTTTCTTGGACTCATTAACTTTTACAATGTTTTCCTGCCCCAGAAGGCGATGGTAGCGGAACCCCTACATAGGCTGCTGGACAAAACAGCCACCTGGGCCTGTGGGAAGTGAGAGGAAAATGCATTCAAACAAATAAAAAACCTGCTAACATCAGACGCAGTCCTCATCCAATACAGCGAGACTCTACCATTAGCCGTGACCTGCGACACATCACCCTTTGGCGTTGGAGCCATCCTCAGCCACACACTGCTGGACAGAAGAGAAGCACCCATCGCTTTCTTCTCGAGGACACTATCCAAGCCGGAGAGGAACTACAGCCAGCTGGACAAGGAGGCCCTAGCAATCATCGCTGGCTTTAAGAGGTTCCATAAATACCTATACGGTAGGACATTTTCAATTATCACCAATCACAAGCCGCTGCTAGGGATACTGGCAGGGAACAAGACCACCCCGAACATACTGTCACCAAGGATAGCAAGGTGGTCCAAGTTCCTTGCCGCCTACACCTACCAGCTGACACACCGACCCGGGAAGAACATCATGCATGCAGACACGTTGAGCCGCTCCCCCCTGCCTGACCTGGAGGATGACCCGGCACCCACAACATCAGCACTGCACATAGAAACACTACCCAACCCACCCCTGACCAGGTCAGACATTGCCCGAGAGACTAATAAAGACAAACGGCTGACGCGGGTCTTGAACTGGGTGGAAAAAGGGTGGATGGGAAACAATGGTGGCAAACAATTTAGAACTTTTCAAAACCGAAAAGTTTTACACAGAAGGGTTGCATACTTTGGGGGGACAGGGTTGTGATCCCTGAAACTCTGCAAAAGAGGGTATTGTCTATGTTGCATGAGGGGCACCCGGGCATAGTTAAGATGAAAGCCCTGGCCAGGAGTTACGCCTGGTGGCCAGGAGTGGACAAACAAATTGAGACTTGGGTAGCCTCATGTGGGAGATGCCAGGAAACCAGACCAAGCCCTCCCTCCGCCCCAATTCTGGAATGGGAAATTCCCAGGGGACCATGGTCCAGAATCCATATAGATTTCGCCGGACCTACCAAGGGATACACATTCCTGATAATGGTTGATGCTTACTCCAACTGACTGGAGGTAAGCGCCATGAAATCCACCACCACGGAGGCCATTATCAAAAAGCTAAACAAACTATTCACCACCCATGGCCTACCAGACGTGCTAGTGTCACACAATAGGCCACAATTTTACTGCACTAGCATTCGAAAAATTCCTGGCAAAACAGGGCATACAGCGCCCACTCATCCGGCAGCAAACAGGTGGGCGGAATGCATAGTCCGTTACACAAAAAATGCCATACAAAAAATCAAAACCGGGGACATACAGGATAAAATAAATAAAATGCTATTAATACAACACATAACACCAAACACAACGACCAACAAAAGCCCAGCAGAACTACTCATGGGCAGAAAACTACAATCCCAGCTAGATAGACTGCACCCCACATACAACCCAGAGAAACCCCCAGACTCATCAAGCAAACACCGAACATTTAACACAGGAGACACAGTCTACGCCAAAAATTTCACGGTGGACCCGCTCTGGGTACCTGCAAAAATAACCCAGGTGACAGGCTCCCGGTCATAACGACTACAAACGGACAATGGACGAAGCTGGAAACCAATTAAGGTCAAGGATAGCCACTGACAACGCAGAAAGCCCGCAAACACTGCAAAAAGTCACTAATAAAGAAACCGGGGGGGGGGGACCTCAAGCAATAAACAAACAGAAAAAGAAAATCCTAAAACACAAACTGAACACCCCCAAGCCAAAATAAACCAGCAATACTCACCGGTAGATGACGAACCATTGGCAGACGAACAACCCAGAGCTTCACCTGGAAGGAGCAGCCAAGCCAGTTCAACCAGCCCGGAAAGACCAGGCAGGAACAGCGAAACCGGCAGCTCAACCAGCCCGGGTAGACCGGGAGGGAGCTACCACAGCAGGCCCGGCTCACCCTTCCAGGCAGTTCCATCAGGAAGGTTGAGAGCAGTGAGGAGTCCGTCCGAACTGGTCGAAGACCAAACTTCAGCTGAACCGCGCAGGTCAAATAGGCAGGTACGAAGCCCCGCCTATTTGTGCGACTACGTGACCACGTTACGTAAGACTGAACCAAGAGGAGAGGGGTGTTCTATATTAACATACTCCAAAAGCTGAAATCTGATTGGTCCACACGGACCGCATCCCGATTGGTTTACTGAACGGCTGTGATTGGCTTCCTAGGAATCAACCACGATTGGCTGAGCCTATCACGGGAGATTCAAAGGTCTGTCATTGGCCAACAAGCCACGAGCAATCCCTATATGAAGGGCTGCCGCGGCTCCAAGATCTTGTACAGATTTTAACATAAAATAAAGAGTTTGAAGTACACTGGTCTCACGTCTCTTTTGTACCCAATCTAACAACAATGTTGATTCCTTAAAACATTATTAAGCAGATGAAATGTGTACCAAGATAACCAAACCAAATTAGACATCTAATCCAATCCCATATCAATATTTGCCACCTTGCTTAAAGAACCAAGGATCTATCCGATATATAAATACCGGTACTGGCAGCATTCTGCTTTCCTGTTATTTGAAGCTCTCCATCTTTTATTGCACAAAATTGCATCCTGGTTTTAAGGATCAAAACGTATTTCTTCCGAGGAAAAGAATCGCCCTTAAACCCTCAGGTCAGCATGAGATTTTTTTTTAAAAATCTGATCTGCTGCAAAGTATTTGGCTACAATATTGTAACAATGGTAGAATTCTCTTTACAGGTGTGATTTGTGTAAAAACTAATTCACAAAATAATTAATTGCCTACCCAACCTGAAATGCAGCCCAAGGCAAAAAAGAAAAAAAAGGAAAGATTGCATGGCTGGAGTGACTGCAAAGGAACTCCCCCGCTCCCTTCTTCCCCCTGCATGAAGGAGCTGACTTTCACAGACGGGTGTGAGATGGAGGGGGTTCCCACAGAATCCCTCTTAAGCTGGCAATTCATGAGTTTCAGTGCGCCAGAATTTTCACCTCCCTATAGAAAAACATTAAATTTTTAGGTACCCTGACACCTTATATGCACAACATGATCAGGGTGCTTTTAAAGGAAGCCAATGTAGCATTAAGATAGATGTTTGTCTCATTTAACATGCAAGAGAGCCTGTAGTAAACACAGGTTTCCTGGTAATATATTTAACCCCATTCTGGACATGGTAAATGAAATGGAATAAATGTATACAGCCCATGAGATTTCCTTCCATGAAGCACTGGGAGGTTTCTGTCTTCTTGCTGTCAGTAGCCTGTCTCTCTGCAAGGCACCTGTCAATCACAGGCAGACTTCCTCTCCCTCAGGAGTTTATTGTACCCACAGACCAGAGTGGGAGAAATGCTCCCAGGCATCGGAGCAGCAGATGGAGTACAGCTGTCAATCATTGTCACTAATTATTAACTTCTGTCACTCAGAGCAAGGGAACACCCCTCTGCCCCATCCTCCATGACTCAAATTTGCTTTCCAAGAGGCTTGTTTCGGTATTTGCCATATCCATCGAGCTTGAGGGATGGGGGCACAGGGGGTCAGCCACAACTGTGGAGAAGGCCAGCTTGCCTTTCCCACCAGACAGTTCCAAGGAAGAAAACTTGCCAGGCTGTGGATGCTTCACCTTCTCTCACCTGAGGTGGTCAGTTCTGGGGAGCATCTGACAATCAATGGCCGCAGCTCAATCTCTGCTGCATCAAGTGGGGCAGGGGAGAGCCCCATGGAAAAGGACTCCAATGGAGGGATGGACTTGCCCAGCACAAAAAATCTGACCATCTTGCTAAAATTGACCAATGCGCCTCCTCTCCCATTAGGAAGAAAAAAGAGAAACACCCTGGACCAAAAGTGGTACAGTTGGGTTTAAATAGCTCATAAATATGGAAACAAAGCAAATAGTGCTGAGACTGCAGAAGCTGGGCTAATTGGAAAGATGCTGAAGCCAAGGGCCAACTCCCCCTCCTTTGTAAATGTAAAGCAAATGCCATCTGTCTAACCAAGACTCCTCTCTAAAAATCCTCTCTCTATATATACATATCGTATGGCATAACATACCAGCATTAATGCATTAAACATTCACAAAAACAGCATATAAAATGTCTGTTGAAATATAAAACATCAGAACACTGCATTATTTTAAAAACGCACAGTGCTAGTGATGAATAAAATTATGTATAAAAGTAAATTATGTATCAGCAGTTGCTGGGGTAGCTAAGCCTCTGGCCGGACATCTAGATTGTTTAGCCACTGGACAGCAGTGCCCTTGAGCGCATGTATGTCAGGCAGGAATCCAGGGCAGCCTCTGAGGGGGAACTCCATCGCAATATGATGCAGGACATTCCCACAGTCACACAATTATCATAATCCCACAATCACTATCACAGTCAGGATTATCAACCAACCCCCATTGTTATTTCCAGTGTTGGCACCTGCAATGGCTACTTCAAATCCAGTTGAGTGCTGTCCAAATTTTCCTTGGGAAATCAAAGCCGAAAGGGTGCTGCTATAGGGGATCAAACACTAAATTAAACAGATCTGAGTTAGAAGCTGCCCACTGCTGGCATGCTATGTAGACTAGCCTCCTCAGGGGGCACTCCAGGCAACATGACTGTGGCTAAATAGTCTACATTCCAGCTGCTGGACCTCACAAGGATCTCCCAGAAAGAAGAAGCAGCGTGAATACTGGAGGGGAAATAGATGTACTCTGAGGCTGCATGAGAGCAGGTTCTGCAGAGCAGAGCAGATTATCTGTGGAGAAAAAGAGTGATTTCAGCTTGCCTCCCTGTGTCACAAACAGTTCCTTTGCGTTCCCTACTCCAGTCCAGCAAAGTTTCCTTCCCACCCATCTGGGATTCTATCTGTGATTTCTTGCCCCCTTCCTGCCCTCTGCTTCTCTGCCTGGCCACTGCTTTGGCTTCACGTTGCATTCACTGAGCTTCCAGCTGATTCAGCTATACGTGGGTTTTTTGGTTTTTCTATTCTTTGAGTACTTGGACTGATAATTTAGGGGAAGAGCTTTTCTGCTCCCAGATCCGACCAAAATGGTAATTGTGATCCCTTCAAATATTTGAAATTTCACAAATCTCTCAAAAGTCCATGAGACTTTGGTCATAACCAATTGCTGGGAATGGCAAAAGGCCTCTGGTTGATCAGTTTCATCTGATCTGTGAGAGTCTCATTACTAATCTCAGATTCACCAAAGAAAATAATACTCAGCCCATCTAATTTTAGAAAAAGCTCTTTCAAATGATTCTTGTTTACAGGTCATAAGTCTTCCATATTACATAGTTATGTAAATTAGGAAAACCAATGTCCCATTGAATTACAAATAATTCCAATGCACAATTGCAGGACTTTTGTCCTTTCAGTCCAGTTTCTCTCTATGAAACATTTGTGACTCATATAAAAAAGTTAACATATGAAAAAATTGCTCTATGTTTTAAAAGATTCCCATCAGATCTAGAAAGAAATGAACATGTGAAAAGCAAGACAAGGCTCAATATCTTCTTACCTTTCAGATCAACCTAGAAATAAAGAGATATTTTCTGACAGTGAGAACTATCAACCAATGGAACAGAAATTGACTTTGGAAGTTGAGGGAGTTTCATCACTGGGGGCTTTTAAGAAGAGATTGAACTGTCATCAGAAATGATATAGGGTCTCCTGCTTGGACACGGGGGTTGGACTAGATGGCCTACAAGGTCCCTTCACTCTGTTAATCTAATCTAATCTCAACAAACATAAAAATAAAGGGCCAGAAATGTAGAAACTACTCATAGTCCTTCAGTGCAGAAATTGATCTGGAATCAATGTTCTCAGTCTTGCCTCTCATTCTCCCCCACCCCGCATACCAGCCCCCAATCCAGGAAAGAAGACTTTCCAGGCACAATTTCCTGACAGTGAGAGCAATTAACCAGTAGAACATTCTACTTTCAGAAGTCATGGATGCTCCATCACTGGAGGTTTTCAAGAAGTGTTCTCTATTCTGTACAGTGGTGGATTTGTAAGCTGTACAGATGCAGATAGATAAACTCAACAAGACATCCATAACAAAGTACATTTATTGGTTCATCAGATATCCTCATAACTCACATTTGTGATGAAATTCTTCTTTAATGGAGGTACAGAGCTTAGTATTCTACATTCACTCCTGGTTTCAACATTACTTTGCTTTATCACAAATCCAAATTAACTGTCTTTATACTGATGGGCTTTAGGACTTCAAAGTAATCATATTTTTACTGTTCTGTATTCTGTACAGTGGTGGATTTGTAAGCTGTACAGATGCAGATAGATAAACTCAACAAGACGTCCATAACAAAGTACATTTATTGGTTCATCAGATATCCTCATAACTCACATTTGTGATGAAGTTCTTCTTTAATGACCAATCCTTTGTATATCTGTCTTGTAGGTAAAAAGATGATTATCTTCTATCCTTTTTCTCTTATCTTGTGGCGATAGAGGTAGAACAGTTACCATGAGTCTGTGAGTTCAGCTAAGAGTGAGGAAAACTCCTCCTACCCATCGAGGGTCAATTTAGTGACCAATCAGGGTTACAGATGTGGTCACATGATATGGACTACATTTCCCAGGATACCTTAACTACATTTACCATAATGCATTCCCTTAAGGGGACAGCTCACAATTGCTACCCAACTATCCAAATCCCATTAACTTTAAACTGGACATCACAAGAAGAGATTGGACAACCACTTGTCTGAAATGTTATCAGAACTCCAGCTTGAAAAGAGGGTTGGAATAGAAGACCTCCAAGGTTCCTTCCAACTCCTTTATTTTGTTCAATCTGTTAAACCTTGTCATGGCTTTAGAAGTGTAGATCTGTTTCATCGTTAATTTCTTAACTTTTTAGGAATGTTGAATAAACTTGACTTGGACTGCTTGTTGGACTTTGCTTAAATGTTTATTGGAAGTAAAAACCTACATTTTATTATATAGTGTATCTGTGTGCTGGTTGTGTGTTATTCTTCACCACTCTCACTACGTCTCCCTGTGTGCACTCATTCTCCTAACAGGGAATTACCTCAACAGCTTCCTTCCCTAAAGGTGCTTCTTCTATTCTTTATTTATTATTTTTATTTCTTTAGGCCATTTTTATTCCTGCCCATCTAGCCAAAGTGACTTTAAGTGGCATGCAGAGGGATGAAAACAATAACACAATAGAAACCCAGAGCCAATAACATAACAAAATTATTTATTGCATTATTTTTACATTTTATTTACTGTATATTCCTTATTATTTTCATAAATAACCCAAGGCAGCAAGCATGTTTAATATTTCTTCCTCCTCCCCGTTTCCCCACAAAAACAACCCTGTGAGGTGAGTTGAGCTGAGAGAGAGGGACCTATCCAACGTCTCCCAGGAAGCTTCCATGTCTAGAACAGGACTAGAATTCAGAGTCACCTGGTAATCAGCCCAAAAGTCACCCAGCTAGATTTCATGATTAAGGCGACGCTATGGTAGCAAAACAGCCTGTTGCCTTCCTATCCCAGACACTGGTGGGACATCCAGGCCTTTTGCATGGGTGAGAGGCCAACAGAGTCCCCTCCCCTTCCTGGGGAGGTTGTTCTATGGTGCGCACACAGCAACACAAAGGATGCAGGATCCTCAGTTATTTGATGCAAAAGGAGCATAAAATTATGGGGAATTTATTCTGGGTTCTCAGTAGATACTTGTCTATAGGGATTCTCAATCATCCAGGTCAGGGTTGCCCCTGAAGTGGTTTTTTCCAAAAGGCAATGGGACTTTCTTGGGTTTTTTTTTTGAAAATGAAAAAAAAAAGAAAATCCAGTTGCCTTTTGGAAAAAGGTACCTTTGGATTAGTAGATACTTCTTCATCTTTTCCCTTAATATTCTTGTCATTTGCTCTTCCAATTCTTTTCAGTGCAAATTTATTGATAGCTTGCTTTTTGTTTCTATTTTGCCAAAGCAACACACGTGTTTCTTGTCCTCGTTTGAATAATATATCACATTTTCCAGTCCAATAAGAATGCAGGAAACAAATTATGCAAAGGGATGGAAAAATCTGCCTATCTGTTCACCAGCAGGAGAACTCCTCAGAAATAGAACAGGGTCACATTTTCTCTCTTCATGGTTTCAATAAAGAAACACTTCCACAATTTAAAAGTCAGTTCTTCCAAAAAATTTATTATATGCTGTGTAATTGAATCATTTCACCGTCAGAAGTGATGGAAGTATTATTTGCAGAGCACAGGATGCCACAGTTATACAATTAATTTGCTCTCCTCATGAATTCCATGCAAAAATATCTGGGAAGACATGAAATGGGAAATTTGGAGATCCAATCACTTTTTCATAGGGTACTGTCACGTGTAACCTCTTATTTTTTTGATATCATCAAAAAGATAGTTTGAAACAAACATCTCTATCTTTTAACAAACCATTTAAGTCTAATATCAAATGCAGTTTTAATTTTTTTTAAAGGCAACTGGACTGACAGTTATTGACAGTTGAGATTAGTTGATGGGGATGGGAGGTGTTAGGATTTGACAGGATGGAATTTAAAGATTGTATGTTCTGTGCAACCAACTGGTCCTAAGGCTCTCTGAGAGCCATTGTGCTTACTGGGGTTTTCTCTGTGACCACAGGGTCACTTGAATCAGAAGTATGGAATCTTCTTGGAACAGCCAGAAGGATTGCATTGTTAATTGGGGATAGGTGGTGTCTTATTGCTTATTTTATCTATTCACGGAAGTCTGCTCAATGTTAACATAAATGGCCTCTTTGACCCTTCTTTCAGACCAATGGCCTTCTCTGTCCAAAAGGTGGAATTTGCTACCTTCAAAAGAGGGACCCTTGTCTTTCAAATGCAGATGGACTGCTGAATCTTGTCCTGATGGATTAAGTCTCCTATGTTGTGCCATGCACTTGTGAAGTTGTTGCTTTGTTTCACCAACATACAGATCAGCACACTTCTCACCGCATTGTATTACATGTACCATATTGCTCAGTTTGTATCTAGGTGTTTTATCATTGGGGTAGACAGGTTTCTTCCTTGGTGTATAATTAAATTAAACTAAATAGTATTTAAATTAGGGTCAGAAACCAGTGTAGCATATCCTGTACTTATTGTCGGATTACCCTTAAAATTTACAAAGGCCCCAGAGCCTACTGAATCCAGCTCCCTGACTCCCAACAGATAAGCAGTCCAGGTTCTGCTCAAGCACATCGTGAAGGGAGCCCATCACACACACACACACACACACACACACACACACACACACACAGAGTCATCTCTGGGTTCCACAGCTGAACAGATTTTACTTTGAGGAAAGAAATGGATGACCTTCAGTGACCTACCTTGGTGTAACATAGCCATGATTCCATGCCTTGCCTTTTACAATATTAGACATTAGGACAACTTTTTCTGATATTCTTTTAGGTATCTCAAGATTGCTGCTATATGATATCTGTCAGCTGAAGCATTTGTATGTCTCCAATGACCAGAAAGCAATGAGATGAAATATGGACCTCAAAGATTACATGAATGTGCCATAATTGCATACTGTTACTTTGTTGGTTTAACTTAAATGAAGAACTTACATAAGAAGAAATACTGGTCTAGAACAAATAGGAGCTAGAATTAAAATTGTTAGGAAAAATGGTAAAAAAAACTTTAGTGAAACTGATCCCACCTAGATGTCTGGAAGCAAAGAACTTAAAGAAGGTCTTATTGAAGGTCGAAGAATGGTTCTATTCTGATGCTCCATATTGAAAAAGCTCCAGTTATATGATCAGGCAGTAGGTACAAACAGGCAGAGAAGTTGAAGCAGTAACAGGTTTCCCCTTCCTAGGCACAGGGATCCATCACAGGGATGATGATGGGTAGCCATGAAATGAAGAGAAATCTCTTTCTTGGGAGAAAGAGGATGGCCGATGGAGGCTGTAGGAAGTTAGCACCCACCCCTCTCCTAGAAAAATGAAATATCCTGGGACATATTAAAAAGGCAGAATATTTCCCCTAAAAAGAGTAAAGTAGAAACTCAGAGAAGCAGAAACCTTTGCTAATGAGCCATTAAGGCCTAGGCCAGAGTCTTCTACGTAATAAAGGGTCTACCCATCTCACCACCTGATTTGGGAAGATTGTATCAGCCAACACTCAGGTGAAGCCATGTGGTCCAGACAAAGCCTACAAAGTAAGCTAAGAACCCCACCCCTGGGAGTCTGACAGCCAATGGGATATATTCTTACACAGGAACAGGAAACACTAAGGTGGGGCCCAACAGAGGTTATATAAGGGTCTCTCAGCATCTTGGTCTTCCCTCCTTGACCTTCTCAGCTTGAAGTATGTGATCATCCTTTCTTTTTCACTTTGGAGCTCCAAGCCATGTGGTCCTGCTATCCACCATTAAACCATCTTTCCAAATAGCCTCCATGTTTCCAGTGTCTTTTTCCCCACTTGAACCCAAAAGGATATTTCTTTCAACAAGGCAAAAGTGGAGAGACAGCCTTTTGGCAACCATCTATATCTTGCAAAGTGGTGACTTTCCCTCTTGTAAACTGTGACGTCTGGACCCCAAGAAAGAGAGAGGAGAGAAGGATCAATGTCAGTCACAGGTTATAAATTTCCTTTTCAACACAATTAATTTCTAAACAGATTTAGGAATACCTCATTGGTTCTGATTTCTTAATGAAACCAAAATATCCCTTCCAAAGTCGATAAGGTCATAATTACATTGAAAAAATAAATTATAGAAAGTTTATTTACATTTCTAAGTGTTGGTAAAATTATCCTCAGGCAGCATCTCTTCAGTGCTGTAGAGTAGACCTCAACACGCCACTTGGGAAGCTGCAAAATATCAGCATACATTTTTACAAGATATTAGTTATTTTTACAAGATATTAGTTGCTTAATGAGGCCAATAATAATGCTGTCACAATTTTATTGGATTTAAATTCCATTGTAGTGGGATGCAATAAAGTGTCTAACATGTAATGACAAGTTGACTTTACTTGATTTATCTTTGACTGACCATGTCAGGAGATCAATGTCATCTTTTCAAGCCAAGGGGAAAGGCAGGATTTTATTCAGAGCAGAGCAGGGCAGAGCAACAAAACTATTCAATAAAGAGGGCAGCCAAAGCAGAACAAATGTCTTTGATGTCGCTTGGGAGAAAGATGATGACAGAAGTGGACAAAAGTGCAGAGGCAGCCATTCAAATACAGCAAAGACCACAGAAATATGGAGCTGGAAAGATCCTTTAATGGAACTTTATGAAACATGCAGGAAAACCAATTAAACCGTTCTTGAGGAACAGTTATCCATATTCTTCTTAAAAATCTCCAGAGATGGAGAATCTATCATCACAGTCAGGAAATTTTGCACTAAGTGAAATCCAGATTACTGTAATTTGTACCCATTGTTTCCAGTTCTAATTTTTGTGGTAATGGAGAAGAGTTCTTAATCTTTTAACCCTTTTTACACTTTTGAGCACTGATCAAATCTCTCTTTTGTAATCTCCTCTCCAGACTGAACATCCCATATCTTCTCATCAGAACCAGTAACCACTGGTTGTCACATCTGTACATACAATTCCCAACAGGTTTCGTTAGTGCAAAGAAGAGGGGGATCCAATGCTTTCATCCAATGCTTCTTGGAATGAAATCCTGGAAAAGATAATCAAGCAGAGGATTTGTGAGAACTTAGAAATGAACAACATGATTTCTAGATTAGAAGATAACCTGCGTTTGTTAAAAACAGATCATGCCAAAAAGCCTTATTGCCTTTTTTGATAAAGGGACTAAATTGAATTCATCTAGTATACTGGTACTTCAGCAAGGCATATGACAAAGTAGACCACAGCCTACTTGTTGATAACATAGAACAATGTAAAATAGACAGCACCACTACCAGATGGTGGTGTTTTTTGCATCAGGCCAACAAACTTCACTCAATGGATAGTCCTCGATGGAACTACGTTGACATGGAGGAAAGCATGATGTGCATTTCAACATCTTCATAAATGATCTAGATGGGGGGAAAGAAGGGGAACTCATCAAACTTGCAGATGACACCAAGCTGGAAGGAATTGCTAATATTTTGGAAGATAGGCTCACAATCCAAAAGGATCTTAACAGACTTGGCACTGGACCCTATCTAATCAGATGGAGTTCAGTGGTGAAAAAAGTAAGCCTTTTCTTTTTGGGCTATGAATGAAATGAATGAATGCTGTCTTTCAAGGGCATATGGCAAAAGAAAGTCACGTGTCGATAATCTTAATAATATGGTATTTCTTTTGGTTACAAACTGTGATGGCGCAGTGGTTAGAGTGCAGCACTGCAGGCTACTTCTGCTGACTGCCAGCTGACTGCAATTTGGCAGTTTGAACCTCACCAGGCTCAGGGTTGACTCAGCCTTGAACCACTGAACTGCCGACCTTTCTGATCAACAAGCTCAGTGTCAGCCACTGAGCCACTACATCCCTTATATATAAGACCCTAGTCTAGCAAATACCAGAGAAAGAAAGAAGAGACTCTGAAAGAAACCAACATGGTTGCAACAGGAAGTCTCTGATAAACTGAAAGAGAAAAAGGATAAGTATAAAAAAACAGAAAGAGGGACATATAACTAAAACAGAATACCAGAAAATAGCTCGAATCTGCAAGATGAAGTCAGAAAAACTGAGGCTCAGAATGAACTAAGATTTGCAATAAATGATAAAAATAATAATAATAATGTTTCTTACAACTGTAGCAAAAGAAAAAAGTCAAGGAAACAATTAGTCCCCTAATAGAGAAGATGGCAAGAAAATAACAGGCAGCAGGGAGAAAGCAGAACTGCTTAATTCTTTGCAACTGTTTTTACACAAAAGGAAAAAATGGTCCAACCTACCAAAAATGGTACTGCGAAAGACAGATTAGGAGAATGGATCAAAATAGGCAAGATAACACTTATCCACTTTAAATGTGTTTAAATCACCAGGACCATGTATGACATTCCAGAGTTTTAAGGGAGTTCTTAGATGTGATCTTGAAATCCCTGAACTTTATCTTTCAAAAACCCTAGACAACTGGGGATCTATTAGAAGACTGGTGTTGTTAGATAGGTGTAGCAAGGAAGGAACGGACAAGCAGTGTAGAGAACTCTTCATTTCAAACGGGTTAAAAAAGCAACAATTGCAGCCAGCGCTGGCTTTTTATAGTCGGTGCTGTCCAATACTTCAGCCACTGACGGATCTCCGATATTCCCACCAGTGGCTGAAACCAATCTGACGTGGATGATGTGGTATATGTAGATATAACATCATGCATATTTAACAGGTGTCAACTCACGAAGCTTTCCTGACCTGCTCTCCAGTTACTATAGGCCAGGGGGGATGGGGAATGGAACCTCCTCACAGCTGCATCCAGGCACTTGCCTTTCCGTCAAAACAAAGCACATCCCCACAGAAACCCACAGCGGCTGGAGAGAGGGAGGGACTTCTGCACCCCGTGAAATGGCTTCATTGGGGGATGGGACTGAGGACCCATCTTGGCGGGAGGGGGAAACAGGAAGTATAATATTCTGCCTTTTTAAAATATTCCTCAAAATATTTGGTTCTTCTAGGAAAGGAGGGGTCCTACAGGGTCTAGAGCCAAAAAAACCTTGAACTCAGGTGCCAGCCAACAAAATGCAACCCAGGGGTAGAAAAGTCAGCTTTAGTTGCACTTGTGCAGGGAAGGCCAAATGCTCAGGAGTAGAATTGGAGGAGGTAGAAACCGACTCGACAGCTGTCCTTGTGAGGAAGGGTTGGGAATCCCAAGGGGCCGCCATTGTGAGTCTGAGCCAGCCCTACACCCCAAAAGGCAGTGCACTCCTGGGCGGCAGCATAGAGGGATTGCGGGAACACAACTTTATAAAGCCCCAGTAATAAGGACCCCCCTCAGAATACTATGGTCAGTGGCGGACCCCCCTTGAGGAGGGGCTCTCCGCCTCTTCCCCAAATCCCCCAAGGAGAAAGGGAAGCTTGGGCGGAGAAAGCCTCCGACCTAGAGCTGGGGGGGGGGAGCCCCAACAGGGAGGAGGACCATGGACACACCCCGCTGGTTGTCCCTGCTCCATCACGGGAGGTTTTTGAGAAGAGATCAGAATGGTATGAGGGCCTCCTGCTTGAGTGAGGAGGGGCTGGACTAGATGACCCCCAGGGTCCCTCCCAACTCCGCTGTTCTGTATCCTAAACCAACTTTATTGTGCCAACGGCTCAGTCCCGCTTTCCCCTTTACCGGGGGCGGGGTCCAACTCACATCATCATGGCGGCGGACCTTTCCCGCCACTTCGCTAAACCAGGCGTGGGCATGGCCAGCACGTGACACATCTGGCCTGCGAGTCCGAGCTGGATGGCCCAGCTCTAAACCTTGGAAGGAAGGAATGGTCAGCCAAAACCTTGTCAAACTAAAGTTTCTGTGGAGCTCTACTGCCATCTTGTGATAGAGGTATTTGTGGTAACTTGCTCCTGTATAAGTAGATTCAAACATACTGTACATATACACAATATTAAATAATTTTCAAAATATAGTGCTAAAATATTTTTTAATTAAGCCTTTGTGCTAATTTGTGCTGTTGCAACTTTTGTTGAATGCAACTTTTACAAAAGCCTTTGCTGATTAACTCATGTGTTTCTTGAAACTGCACAAACCCCCAAGATGCTGTACATAGGAAAAGCCATTCAGTACAGTAGGAACAGAGAACTTTTGACCTCCAAGTTCTTCTAAACTGCACATTGATTGACAAAACTAAGAGACTAGCAAGATCTCTTAGTCCAGTTCAGTGTTCATCCCCTGCCACATCGCATCCTTGTCAAGCTTACCTTCAAAAGGGGTGGCTGCTCCATCCCCGGAGATTTTGAAGAAGAGACCAGACAGGGTGTCCTGCTTGAGTAGGAGGTTGGGCTAGATTCGCTAGAAGATCTGCAAGGTCCCTTCCAGTACTACCATTCTATGCTCTATGTTCTATATTTATCCAAAGCACAGTTCTTGCAGCTCACTTAATCCCCTCTGCACAATGTTTTAAATCATCATTAAAATGAGAAGTGCCCTTTTTTTATTTGCATGTTGTGAATTGTATGCTTATGTTCATTACAACTTCATCCTTTGCCTTCATATCATATCTTTATTTGTTATATTCTATTTTCTATAAGCCCTTATCCAATGGTCCCTTTGATTGTACTAGCTGACGCAAAACAGGGCAAAGGGAAGGGCAAGAGACCTGAACGCAGACTAAATTATCAACTGGCTCCACATAGAGCTAATAAATATAAAACAATACTGGAATCATGATAACATAGTTCATGCAAACAAACAAGGACGTTCAAGTAACTACAAACTTAGCATTGAAGAAAATGTGTAAAGCCCCCACCCCCACCCCCACCCCGCAGAAAAAAATGTGAGAAAGGAGTTATTGTTAGAACCAGCTATAAAAGATGGAAGCCTAGTGCTGGAATTCTGAGTTGGGAACCTCCTCACTTTATTTGATAAATTTAGCCAGGAGGATGAGGCCTCTCACGTTCCCTCACTTTCTTCTGGCAACTAATATCACAGATATATGCCCAGGAGGGTGTGTGTGTGTGTGTGTGTGTGTGTGTGTAAAATACGTTCTAATAAAGTAAGAAGTGTAGCAGATTACCAGGCTGACTGGATTTTTTAAATTTCCCTGGGGCTTGACAAGAAGCAGGTTATTGTACCCCTGGCTTCTGATGTGAAGCCTCAACAGATTCTGACATTACATAGAAGATCCCATCACTGCTGTCACACTCGTAGGACCACTTGTGCCACGGATACTAGGGGACTGGTATTGGCATGGTTTTGATGTTGATTTGATCTTGCGCTACACAGACATTGCTCCTGCCAGTTCTTTTTTTTTCCAATTTTTTTAATTGATTTTTAAAAAACAAACATAAACAAACAAAACACAAAACATGAAAACATAAAACATCTTTTTTGAAAGCAGCTTGATCCCGGGTTACATCTCTTTGTACAGACACAAATTCAAATCCATGTTCATTTTATATACGATTCCATATCTTACTATTCCATATCTTCCATACCATTCTACATTTTCTATATAGCTTCTCCCCTCTTTTAACTCTCTTAATTCTATTTTATTTATTTCATCTCAATTTAAATAATTATCCTTTGTTTGTCCTGTTTCAGCTGTCTATTATCTTTTCTCATTAAGACAAAATTTCTCCTGTAATCACTGGTTGGAGTATGATGCCTTTATATCTTTCCCCTAAATTTATAACAGTATAATACATAACTTTCATTCAGATTCTGCTTAGTACATGCTAAAGCTACACACTATATTTTAAAAAAAGAAGAAATTATAAATATATAATATAATTAAAACAACAATCCATACCAGTTCAACTTTATCGTTAAAATTAATATTCATTTAAATCTTAAACATTTTACACATTACTTTTCAAATAAGTATCATGCTTCTATGGGAACACTTATAAATTTTGCGTAGTTTCTCCCCCCCCCATTTCACTTATATTTTGAAACATTGTGTAATTAAAATATTCCCATTCCTTCCTAATTCAATTCTCTCATTTATTTCATTTCATTTATTTTGTTCAAAAAAGTTTAACTGAATTACACTGAGTATTTTATCCCATTTTATAATCATATGTTGTTCCACTTTTCTAACATTATTTCTAATACAAGTATAATAGAATCTTATGTACCTTTGCAGAATCTCTTTTTCAGTTATATTTTTACCCATTATCTCTGAATAAGTCCTGTTTCTTTAGATCTTGTTCCAAACCTTTGTAGCTTCTCTTTCCTTCCTTTCTCCTTTGCTTCTTCACTCTGCCCTTTTTACCCCCTTGTCTCTCCACTTCCATTTCCCTCTTCTGTGTTCCCCTTTTCTGTTGCTTTCTAACATTATATCCACTTTTCACCTTATTTTTCCCTTTTTTGGTTGTTTTTTTAGGTCTTAAATTCTCCATTCTCTTTCCCCCCCTTTCCCCTTTCTTCCCCAGATAAAGTTACTTGTTCATTAAAGATGGCTTCTTCTTTGTCCCAATCTTCTTGTTGCGCAGTCTTTTCTTGTATTTTCTCATAGGTACAGATCGCCATTTCTAAGAAATGAAAAACAGAGCCAAAAGAGCCCTTCCCTTCTTGTTCCTCTTCTTTATATTTTTTAAATTCCATTTTCAGTTCATCCACAAGTGATGCCATTGTAAAAAAAAATTTAAACAACCACCCAAGTGTTTTTAATCATTCGAATATAATTTCCAAAAGTCCCAAAGTCACCAAACAATCCAAGTACACACAAGCTGTTTCATTTAACACTTTCTTCTTTTTTCACTTTCTCTTCCTGGGGTTACAATTTAGTTACAAAGTTCCAGTTAAAATGTATCTTTTAGAAGTCTTATTATGGTTTAACTTTAGATTCTTTTAAATACCAAGCAGCCTCCTCCAGCCAAATCTTGCTCTCCCTTCCCACTTACAGCAAAAAAAAAAGTTTTTCAAATGTTCAGAAATCTTTATTGCCCCCTTGGCATTTAATTTTCCAGTTTAATTACCTGCTGGTGCCAAAGCAGGTTTTTCCGATTTCTCATTCATCTGCTGTCAACATAAGGAGAGTGGGGAAAAAAACTTTCTCTTTTCACTTTCATTCACTGCTTCTGAATCTTCTTTGGGAGCGATGTATCTTTTTTTGAAATTTAAATTCCAGGATACCTTAGTTGTTGCTTCTTATCCTGGTCAGCCAAAACTTTCACTTCTTAACTTTCTCCTGCACTTTCTTTTCTGGCTGAGTGCTTGTTTGAGGCGGCCATTTCTGACCGCCGCTCTTACCGCCTTCAGAAAAGAGAGTTTAGCCAGCTGAGGAGGAGAGGTGTGGCTCCACTCAAACCCTGCTGGGTCTCCCCTGTCTTCACCACCTCTATGGGGTGGCTTAGCCCCGAAGCCAGCTGGCTCGGGGCACTCCAGCGGCAAGCCCACGCAGAAACCGCGCACGATCGCAGATTCCTGCCTGCCGCCGAAGCCCTGCAAACGGAATTCCTCGCTCCTGCCAATTCTTACAGTGCCACAATCACTGCCCTATTTCTGTTACTTCCCTTAATCTCTCTACAAGCAAGGCTTGGGGGTGCAAATCCAGAATCCATGTTCTTGAAAGACAAAAGGTAGTATAGCTATCATCGGTGAGCCACTGAGGAGCACAAGTAAGAGAATTGGCTTCCTATTTAAATATTATTAATAACTGGAGCATCATAAGTTTGAACTTCTTGGATGGTTACAAGATAAATAGAATGACAAGCGAATCTTGTAAACTACTACTATTTATTAAAATTTATTGGCAGCCCTACTCCAGTGGATTCAATATATAAAACTAAAAAAACCCTGTGATTTGCCCAACATTTTAAAAAGTTACATTTTTATCCCGACAGGTTTGTGTGTGCACGTGCGTGTGCATGCATGCATGTGTGAACTCAGCAAACATATCCATTACTCCTGTCTATTTTTCCCACAACACCCCTGTGAGAGGGGCTGGTCTAAGAGTGAAAGGTTGGCCATTGGCCCAAAGTTACACAGCTGGCTTTCACACCCAAGGGAAGCCTAGAATTCAGTCTCTTGGTTTCTAGGTCAGAATTAAGGAGGAACTTCCTAACATTGAGGA
Organism: Pseudonaja textilis; assembly: GCF_049901715.1. Taxonomy (NCBI): domain Eukaryota; kingdom Metazoa; phylum Chordata; class Lepidosauria; order Squamata; family Elapidae; genus Pseudonaja; species Pseudonaja textilis. The sequence continues at coordinate 499,708 of NC_141999.1, forward strand.
CAATTAAGCAGGTTTTTAAGAAGAAACTAGGCAGCCATTTATTTGAAACACTATAGGTTCTCCTGCTTGAGCAGCGGGCTGGACTAGAAGACCTCCAAGGTCCCTTCCAGCTCTATTCTATTCTATCCTATCCTATCTCCACCACTACACCAAATTGACTCTTTTGTTTACCTGAATGATAGCCCCAAAGGTTGTAGGTCTGATCTGAAAGGCTTCACCTGGAATAATTATGGCGCCACATGTTGAAAAAGATCAGATAGATACAGCTGGATCCCACCATCCTGGACAATTTTCATCTGATGGCTCATCTTTTTCCTCTCTAGAGAAGGTGGTATAGAAGATAGTGGCACCTTCCTCCAAGTCACACATGCCCTGGTCACCTCCAGCAGGGACTTCTACAGGGTCCACCTGGGGCTACTTCAGGAAAGGACCTGGAATGCAGCAGCCCAGCCAGACAGGGGCACCTCTAGGGCTGTCCGTGTCAACCCCTCCAATGCCTGAGCTGTATCAGGTGGCTGGCTTCCTTCTAGGTCCAATTCAAGATCACTTAAAGCCCTTTGAGCAATTACATTGACCCTTCCCACCTGGTCCAGCAGGAGAGCATGTGGCAGGTCCCACTGGTTGAAGAATTCTGGTCTAGGAGACCTTTTTTGGCTGTTGCCCCCACCCCACCCCAACATCTTGTCCTGGAGCTGTGGGTGCCTTCTATTCTTCTGGAAGAGCATCAAGATCTGGCTCTGCCAACTATAATGGGGGTCTACTAGTGGTGCAGAGACCTGGGGATGGTTGGTGGTTTGAGGACACTGTGTCCATTAGTTGCTTGCAAACTGCTCAGGGTCACCTATACAGTGAGATGGGCAGGGTATAAATAGGATCCCTATGATCAATCAGTCAATAAATCAAAACAATCCACTCCACTACTGGCTAGAATTCATTTCAGCATCTTCCTTTATGTAGCTATTGAGATATCTCCTTTTGAAAAATGTGGAGAAACTGCTCCATATTGTAACAGTTTTAACACTTGATGCACGTTTTGGGATGTATACATTAATTGATGTTCTGCCACACATATGGTACATATGGTACTGGTGATCAAATCACCATACTACATGAACTAACAAAAGCAAAAGGGACAGGAATTGCACTGTAAATTAAGTTTCTATATATTTGAAATAATACCCATAATTTGATGCAAATCATTGGAGTCAACATGGCTTTGCTGCCTACATACCAATTTCAGGCCACTAATTCCATAAGCATTCCTTCTACATCTTTCTGCAAAGGTGATTTACATGTTTACTCTCTGCAGTGTTTATACCAGCAGGTTCAAAATAAGAAAAAATATAACAGGTGCAAAAATATGCACATAATAAAAGTGTCCCAAGAGAAACTCTCAGTACTGTTTGGCAAAAATAGCTGGTTAGTTATGCTTAGAAGTTGAAAGAAAACATGGTAAAGCAGAAGACATAATTTCTGTAAGGTATTAATTAGAATATGCAACTGCAACCACTAATTTATTCCACCATAATATATGTGAGTTTACAATTTCTCATTGGACACTAAAGCCTATTTCCTTGTATTTAATTCAGAGGAGAAACACTTGTCGAGATAAAAGGTATTTTAATAAAATCTTATCCCTCCAGCCAGGACCTTCTGGCAGAATACAATCACCTGTGAAGAGCGTGAAAGCATCTGTTAAACCTTCAACAAACTCACACTGACATTTTGAGTAAAGAACAGAGTCTGAGGCTCTGGAAGTGCTGTCATCATTAAGAGAATGGCATTTGCCTGTCAAAACACAGATGATCTACAGGAAGATTCAGAGAAAACATTTCATCAGATGGAAAGTATTCCTACTGAAGGAAAGTTCACATGTTGTTAAAACTGAGCAAAATTGTTTGCAAATTCTAGCAACCAAAACCTATAATTGCTCCGTTCTTGTCAAAGCTGTATACTGAATGACACTGAATGCATTCTAGCCATGTTGGCCACGGCAGCATGAAGTGGACTTATTGGTGAAGAGCGTGACGGTGTCTCCTGATCAGTCGTGTCCCACTCTAGGGGATGGCGCTCATCT